>NC_057807.1:268172551-268181488 GCF_018294505.1 Triticum aestivum | reverse complement strand
GCAACAGAATGTATGTCAAGCTACAGACCTATGCAGCGCCTAGCGTGGAGGCGTCACACTCCATAGTGCAACGCCTAGCACGCAGGCGCTGCACTGTGGAGTGTGGCGCCTCCATGCTAGGCGCTGCACTGGTCTGTAGCTATCCAGAGAGCAACAGAATGTATGTCAAGCTACAGACCTATGCAGCGCCTAGCGCGGAGGCATCACACTCCACATTGCAACACCTAGCACCCAGGCGCTGCACTGTGTAGTGTGGCGCCTCCATGCTAGGCGATGCACTGGTCTGTAGCTATCCAGAGAGCAATAGAATGTATGTCAAGCTACAGACATGTGCAGCGCCTAGCCTGGAGGCGTCACACAACATATTGCAACGCCTAGCACCCAGGCGCTGCACTGTGGAGTGTGGCGCCTCCATGCTAGGCGCTGCAAGCTACAGACCTGTGCAGCGCCTAGCATGTAGGCATCACACTCCATAGTGCAGCGCCTGCGCTCTAGGCGTTGCACAATGGGGTGTGGCGCCTCAGTGCCAGGCGCTGCACAAACACTTAGCGAATTTTTTGGCCCAAACTGGAGGCCTACCTTCTGTTGCTCTCTGGATAGCTACAGACCTGTGCAGCGCCTAGCATGGAGGCACCACACTCCATAGTGCAGCGCCTGGGAGCTAGGCGTTGCACTATGGAGTGTGACGCCTCCAGGCTAGGCGTCACATAGGTCTGTAACTATCTAGGGAGCAACAGATCCTTCATTCTGTTGCTCTTTGTTGCTCCAGTTTTTTTGTCCCTCTAACTGGGTCATTTCAAGTCACAGATAGTTGCATCACAGAATAAGCATTACTAAGAGATTTAAGTTAAACATTACCACCAACATAGAGTTCAACACATAGAGTGACCATCACGACAAGTTCGACATTACCACCAATATAGAGTTCAACATAGAGCTACCATTACTACCATTACTAAAAGAGGACGATGACTAGTTCCTTCCGCGCTTGCTGGCTCCTCCCCCTCTCTTGGAGGATATATTCTTCACCTTCCTAGGAAGACTAACCCGCTCCGGCTCCGGCTCCGGTTCCTCCATGTCATCCACATCGTCATCCAAATAGTCGTCCAAAGCCGCCATCCACGAGGTGTCGACCGTCCTTTTGCCTCTTTGGGTGAAGTCCTCAGGTGTGTATTTCTTGATTCTCCTCCTAGGCTTTAACTCGTATGCAGACCGAACCTTGTAGGTCCCCAAGGTCATATCATCAGGAACCTATGCATCCACAAAAGATATGGAAAGACCGTGTGTCGGGATATAGTTAGCAATGCATCAACAATTGGATATATATCCTCAGGCCATACCTCTTGGGTGACCACACCCACATCTTGGGTGACCACACCCACATCCTCATCCTCCAAAGGATCAGCATGGCCAGAAGTTGGATCTGATGGTGTCGCCGACCTAGAATGTTCTGGTGATACATACTCGGGGTCACGACAACCGAAAAGGTTTGATAGCCGCCTTAACTTTTGGCCCTGGTGCTGCAACATGAACAAGTGAATGAGACATCAAACGTAGCAACACATGTTAAGTGCTAGTTTGAAGGAGATGTGAACCTTAATGAATGCTCGAAGTGCACCTTCCCCATCGCTTTTGCCAGCCGGGGTTGTTTCTAGAATAGTGTCGGTCTCATCAGCTGCTTTCTTGATCTGGGCACGCTATGAACAGAAATGGTATTAACGTGTTAGGCAAGTGAAGATGTGAATAGTGCGAATTGAAAAGCAAATGAGTTGTATTGAGTTGCCTTTCCTGACTAATGAGTTGTACTGGTGCTGGGCTACCTCATCAAAGACAGTGGGTTCTTCCAAAATCTCATCAGCATACGCCGGTTTGCATACCTCCACACAGGTGCTTCGAAGAAACCATGTGAGATAGTTGTTGAACGCGATCGGGCAGTGCTCACGAAGCTGGGCTCCTTTTCTAGCCCTAGCTTGCTCCACAGCAAGCGTGAACTGTATGACATACTTGTTGTGATGCTTGGCCCAATCCTTGATCTTCCGCTGCTTTTTCCTATCCAACCTGCAAGTTAGAAACATAATATTAGCATCATCGAAACCGCCGAGAAGCTGCTAATTGCTCAAGGTTCATTATATCTTATGCGTGTAGCACTATGTCCGTGTCCTCGCACTCTGGCGGGTATGGCATAAACAAACCAAACTGACGGTACACCCGACGTGGCAGGTGAAGCTCAACCGTCCAGTTGCATATGAGTGGACACCGCATATGCCAGAGATCCCTATCCCTAGTGCACATCGGATTCAGCCTGAACTCTATAGGGTTCCCAAAACTCTCTCCTTTTCCATACGGTTCACATTCAACCTACAAAATGGGATAGAATGCAAAATTGATATCGAGTTACGATGGAAGCATGATAATAACTTATGCAATGTCGATTCACCTGCTCAGGCGTGATCGCGTCCAGCTCGCTCCTGTACAGCTTGTACATGACCGAGGGATCATCCGTCATCTCATTTAACACATCCCACTTGTAAGCCCAAGTGGGGAGCCGTAGTGGGTCGTCTTTCTCGTCCCAATCCTCGAACTTCACGTTCTTCAGTCGTCCAACCGGCAAACGCTCCCAGCTCCATATGGAAAGTGCGAGCCAAAAACCACCAATACCTCTAGATAGCCTACAACAGGCTTCGTCCATCTGCACATAAAAGAGAACATGGTTGAATTAACAGCAAGCATTCATAATGTACCAATGAATTGAAACAAAAACAACTTCATACCTGTCTATACAAGTAAGCCAGTGTCGTCGAACCCCAACTCCATTTGCTATCGAAGACGGTCAACGCCTTGAGCCACATCCATGGAGCATTCTTGCATGTGCCATCAGCAAACATACTCCTGGATATCACGTACCACATGTAGACACGAGCATATGTCTTCACCGTGTCCTCATTAGCATCCTCAGGGAAATTACTGAAGTTCGATACATTCCACGTGAAAGTAGCATCGGCTGCGACTCTTTCCTTCTTCTTGCCTTCTACTTCTGGTTCCCGCGGCTCCGGAGGAACCATACCGATAAGAGCAAGCATTTGCTCGCGCCACCCATCAGAATCAGTGCTCATACATAGAGGATTCCCATCGATAGGAAGACCGGTGATCATAGCTATATCCTGGAGCGTCACGGTCATCTCCCCGGTCCGAAGATGGAAAGTGTGTGTCTCCGGCCTCCAATGATCAATAAGCGCGGTGAGTGCTGGAGCATTGTTGGGTGGCGTCGACCGGCTGACCAACTGAATGAAAGGGAGAAGTCCTGTCTCCCTAACATACGGCGTGTACCGCTCATCATAGCGCATCCACCCAAGGTTGACCCCGTGAGCCCGAAGCTTCAGAGGTGCAAGCTCCTACAAGCAAACAAACAAATCATTACATATGGGGGGTGTGTTTGAAAAAAAAACACGAAATTCATAACACCGGCAACTTTCATTATTACCTGCTGCTTCACCGACATAGCGTACGACCGGTGTTGTAGATCCCAATGATCATTGAGAAGCCAAACCATCCTAGCAATTTGCAAGAAAGCTTTCTTGTCAACATGATTATCTTTTGAATACAAAAAAACTAAAGTACGGCTACTACATGCAAATTTCAAAGCATATGTATGAGGCCACACATGCAAATTTTGACTGAATAAACGGAAACAAATTTGCAAGAAAGCTTTCTCGTCAACACAATTATCTTTTGAATACAAATAAACTAAAGTAGGCCTACTAGATGGAACCATACCAATCTATGTATCCAACCATATCAAATCAAACAAAACTAATAAAAAAGGGTTCCACAAATAACTAGGCCTACTTCATACAAATAACTTTTCCATAAACTATGCCTACTTCATAAAAATAACTCTTCCATAAACTAAACTAGGGTTCCAAAAATCAAACAAACAAGGGTTGTAATACATGCAAAGTTCTAATACATGCAAGATTCAAATCTAATCTAATCAAACAAGGATTCCCCAAATCTTCAAAATATCATATTTTCTATGGATAGAAAGAAGGGGATCGGAAGAGAGTACCTTCTAGGATGGATTGGTGAAGAAATGCACGGACCAAATCGTCGGATCTAAAGGATTTGGGAGAGGGGATTGAGAGGGGGAGAGGAGAGGGCCGCCGCTGTCGTGGTTCTAAGCCTGACAGTAGAGTGGGGGGTAGGTATGGAGAGGCAAGGTCCTAGCTATGGAGAGGTTGTAAGCACAAAGGATGTACGAGTTCAGGCCCTTCTCGGAGGAAGTAACAGCCCTACGTCTCGGAGCCCAGAGGCGGTCGAGTGGATTATGAATGTATGGATTACAAGGTGCCGAACCTTTCTGCCTGTGGAGGGGGGTGGCTTATATAGAGTGCGCCAGGACCCCAGCCAGCCCACGTAGGAGAAGGTTTAAGGTGAGTTAAGTCTGGGGCGTTACTGGTAACGCCCCACATAAAGTGCCTTTACTATCATAAAGTCTACTTAATTACAGACCGTTGCGGTGCAGAGTGCCTCTTGACCTCCTAGTGGTCGAGTGAGTCTTCGTGGTCGAGTCCTTGAGGCCAGTCGAGTGTGTCCTCGTTGGTCGAGTGAGTCCTCGTTGGTCGACTGGAAGGCGACCTCTTCTAGGGATGTCCTAGGGTAAGCTACTTGGGACAGGTCCGTGACCCTACCCTAGGTACATAACTCCATCATTAGCCCCCGAATGGATTGAGGCTTCGAGTGAAGAAGGGGTCGATGTCGTTTCCGATTAACCTTTGCGCTCTAGTTGTGCGCTGTTCTGGATCAAAGAATCTCTTCGTTGACAGGGAGCAATTCGTCTTCGGTCGACTCGATCCATTCTATTTTTGCGTCGAGTGATCTTTCGAGCTTCGTCGATCTCCGAGCGACGGATCGCCGGAATCACCGCGTCTGACAGACTGATTTGTTGTTCGCGGATTCTGCGGGGTGCGAAATTTGGGGGCGCGCGCGAAGCGGGGCAGACCGCGGCGTTCGGATGGGACGGGGCGTAGACGCCTCGATCTCCGCGCCGCCTTTTTCGCCACGTATCCAGTCCTCATAACTGCTCACAGATATGATTAGATCGACCGGGCCCACACGTCAGCCACTCGGAAGGGACCTTATAAATGTGCCCGGCGAGGATTTCTGTGCTGCGCCTCAGCATTCTCCCTCTCTCCCTCTGCTCCCTTCCTCCCTGCTCAGCGTGCCCGCTCTCGTATCCGCACCGCTTCCCTTCGTGCATCTCACCGGAGACCATGGCCAAGGAGAAGACGGCGGCGCTGGAGCGTGCCAAGAAGGCGTCGGCATCGGAGAAGGCGAAGGGGAGATCCACCAGCCGCCGAGGATCCTCGTCCAGATCCCGCCTGCCGAAAGGCTGGGTCCAAGGCGACTGGATCCAGTCGACCATCACGGAGAAGGACCTCCTCGACATGGCCAACGAGGGCTTGATCCCTCACGGAGCTGCGAGGTTGCCGGGGAAGGAGTGGCAGCCACAGCCAGAAGAGGGTGAGTGTGTGCTTCTGGCCACTCATGTCGATCGGGGGTTTTCCTTGCCACCGAGCATTTTCTTCCGGGGTTTCTTGAATTTCTTTGGAGCGCAGCTCCACCACTTTACCCCAAACTCCATTGCCTACCTTGCTGCATTCGTGTCCATGTGTGAGGGTTTCTTGGGCTGTCGACCGCACTGGGGTTTGTTCAAACGTATCTTCACGTGTCGCTCTCAGACCGTGAAGAAGGCGAGCCCAGGTGACGAGAAGACCCGAGTCGTCCAAATGTGTGGGGGCCTGGGGATTCAGGTGAGGAACAATAGCACCTTCCCGCCCATGTCTTTTCCCGAGTCCGTCAGGGGCTGGCAGTCAACTTGGTTCTACTGCCAGGTCCAGTCGACGCCAGGGCAGTCGAGTGGACTCCCTCCGTTTACCATGGACCGAGTGAACAAGCCCTCCCCTCTGAAGCTGATTCCGGAGGAGAAAGCCGACGTGAAGATGTTGATGGAGCGCGTGGTGCAGCTGGTTCGGGACGGTGTGACAGGCATGGACCTCCTGGAGGTTTTCCTCAAGCGTCGCATCTAGCCTCTCCAGTTCAGGAGCCACTGCATGTGGTTGTACTGCGGGCCCGAAGACGAGACTAGAGTCCATCCAGAAGAAGTTGACGATGTCACTCTGGAGAGATGGATGGCAGCCGTTACCGGAAACAGGGACAACCCGCGCGGAGCCAGAAGAATTCCTCCACTCGACCACGACAGCATCCCAAACAAGGTACACTTGCTCTGCTTTCCATTGTCCTTGTCGTATTCACTTCTGCTAACCCTGTCGACTGGTCGACTGATCCTTGTTTCTGCGACTGCTAGGCCTTCACCGAGCTGTACTCGATGCCCAATGGGGCACAAGCTTCGACTGAGGAAGGCGAGGCGAGTGGGGGCGAGGCGAGCGGGGGCGAGGCGAGCGGGGGCGAGAGCCAGGAAGAGGAGGAATGGGACTCGGATGCCGCAGGGGGTGATGACGACGATGATGATGATGAAGATGATGAAGACGACATCGAGGACGAGGAAGAAGAGGAAGAGGAGGTCGTTCCACCGCGCTCAGAAAGGCGGTCGAAGCTTGTCCACGACCCTTCGACCGAACGTGGTAAGGGGGTGGCGACCGCCACCCAGTCGACCAAGCGCCCCCGGACCACTTCTCCGGCGCCGACTGAAAAGGCGCCGAAGCAGCCCAGGGCGGCCTCATCGAAGCCGACCAAGCTCCTGCCGAAGATGAAGGTGTCCATCCCCACCATTTCAGGGTAATTGTGTTGCTCATATTTTCTTATTCTTATGCGAACTTTATCTCTGGTCGACACCGAGGTTAGTCGACTGATCCTTTGGAGTTGCAGTGCTGCTACTTCTGAGACCTCGGCCCGGGCCGATGACCACGAGATGGAGGATGCAGCAACTTCGAATCCAGGTGCTGTGTTCTTAATACCATTCTTAGTCGACTGACTCGCGATCTCTGATCCTGACCCTTTTCCGCAGCTCCACCCAACACTGTTATCGATCTTCCTGATGATGAGGAGGATGAAGAGCCGCTGAAGCACAGGAGGAGTCGAAAAGCGTCCGCCAGCAAGGTGCCTCAGGATGTGTCAGCGCCTGAAATTCTGACTGTGGAGGGAGAGAACACCACTCGACACACGGTGACCTTCGCGACTCCACTGACGAGTGCTCAGCAGCCCTCCCTCTTCATGACTCACCACGTCCCAGAGGACCAAGCTGGTGCGGCGAAGGAGGCGATACGCCAGGCGGGACTCATGATGGAGCAGCTGAAGACCATCCGGGATGCGAGCCAGGCAGCTTATGACGCCATCTCTGCCCTCCAAAGCAATGTCCAGGTCAGTCGACTGCTGTTTGTTCTGCTGGATATGCTACCAAAAACTTTTCTTTTCCGGGATTTATATCAGTCACCCACTGGGAGTGTCGAATAAACTCCGTGTTAGCGGGGGCACGCTGAGTGCACCCGCTGGGTGTAGTCCCCAAGGCTAAGGTCGACTGCTGGCAGTCGGCCTTAGGCTTTATAATGTCAATCTTTCTATCAGTAGACTGGTCGACTGGATTTCGCAAACCGGTGGGGGCACGCTGAGTGCACCCACTGGGTGTAGTCCCCGAGACTGTGGTCGACTGCTTGCAGTTGATCACAGTCTTAGGTAATGCGTCTCGCACACTGTTTTTTTTTTTTTTGAGGTCGACTGGTCGACTTTGTCTTCGACAGGATTAGTGGGGGCACGCTGAGTGCACCCACTGGGTGTAGTCCCCGAGACTACGGT
Source organism: Triticum aestivum (assembly GCF_018294505.1). Lineage (NCBI taxonomy): Eukaryota > Viridiplantae > Streptophyta > Magnoliopsida > Poales > Poaceae > Triticum > Triticum aestivum. The sequence goes on along the minus strand of NC_057807.1, from coordinate 268,173,679 downwards.
CGAATACTTGTATTCGGCTGTAGTCTTAGAAACGTGTGTTTTTCCCTTTTTCACTCGGAAGTGAATTATTTTTGACGTTTAGTCGATTGGTTCTTCGCAGAACTCCTGTGATCTTGTGGCTCGCTACTCAGAGCTAGAACAGAAACATACTCAAGTCGAGCTGAGCTTGAAGCTGGTTCAGGAGAGGCTGACAAAGGCGAAGGAGGAGACTGAAGGTATGTTTGGTGAGACCTTGACGACTGCTTTTCCTCTTGCTTGTTTCAACATCTGATCTTGCTGTGTCTTGCAGGTAAGGTAAGGGAGGCCCAGCAGAAGAAAGACCTTGAGCTAGCTGAGAAGATCAAGCTTGCTGACGAGAAGTTAGCTTCAGTCACCAAGCTTGAACAAGACAATACCAACCTGAAAACTGCTCTTGGGATTGCCAACAAAGAAGTCAGTCGACTGAGAACTGACAAAGCTGCCTTGACCGATCAAGTCAGCAAATTGACTGAGAAGAAGACTGCACTGGAGGCCTTCCTGAGTGGCTTTGCCAAGAAGTTGTTTCTTATGCTCGAAGGTAAACCTCCATGTTTGGCAAATATTTCTGACTGTGGCTTCTTCCATTCGACTATCCCCTTGACTTAGTGATCACCCTTGCAGAATTTTGTCAAAACTTTGAAGAAGAAACCAGCCGACTGGAGCCAAACCATGACCCTGTCAATTCTCCGGTGAATGACGAGGTTGCCATGGATATTTTCCGACTGGAGTCTCGCGTTGCAGCTGTCGTGGATTATCTCGCAAGGCTGAAGGCCGCCACATCTCGCATCGACTCGACGCTCTGGCCTGAGGAGACACTTCAGAATGACCTTGAGTCATTAATGGCCCGCTTGAACACGATCCCTGGTCGAGTGCAGGAATGGAAGAAGTCCTCGGCTCGGTGTGGTGCAGATGTCGCTCTGTGTCTGGCCCGAGTCCACTGCAAAGATGCACGAGAGGAGAAGCTGGCGGCTCTTCGGGTGGCCAATACCAAGAAGCACGACTTCAGGTCCTTTATGGAGACTTTCCTTGCAGCTGCCACTCGGATCGCCGACGGAATTGACCTTGATGAATTCGTCGCACCTTCCAGCCCTCCACAGGAGGGGTAAAAAA
>NC_057807.1:268035445-268170195 GCF_018294505.1 Triticum aestivum | reverse complement strand
CTTAGGCGAGCGCTTGGACTGCAGCTAAGCCTCCGAGTGAGAGGATCGCTCTTCACTCGGTAGGATTTTTATAACTTAGGCGAGCACGAGGCTGCAGCTAAGCCTCCGAGTGGAAGGCTGGCTTACCACTCGGTAGGATTTTGATAAACTTAGGCGAGTGCTTGGACTGCAGCTAAGCCCCCGAGTGAGAGGATCGCTCTTCACTCGGTAGGATTTTTGTAACTTAGGCGAGCACGAGGCTGCAGCTAAGCCTCCGAGTGGAAGGCTGGCTTACCACTCGGTAGGATTTTGATAAACTTAGGCGAAACGGATTCGCGACTAAGCCCCCGGGTGGAAGGCTGGCTTACCACTCGGTAGGATTTTTATAAACTTAGGCGAAACGGATTCGCGGCTAAGCCACCCACTGAGGGGGAGTTTTTATGTGGACAAAAATAAAAAGTGCTGACACAATTATTTCTAAACCCATGGATTTCTTTATTGCAACTCATCCGAGTGATAAAACTTTAAGTGTAAAACGGGCGGAGTAGCTCCGCGTTCCAAGCTCGGGGCTCGTCAATATTATGCTCGACGTTGTAAAGACGGTATGCCCCGTTGTGGAGAACCTTGGTGACGATGAAAGGGCCTTCCCAAGAAGGAGCAAGCTTGTGTGGTTTGTGCTGATCCACTCGGAGAACCAAATCCCCTTCCTGGAAGGCTCGACCTCTCACATTTCGGGCGTGGAAACGGCGCAGATCTTGTTGGTAGATGGTCGACCGGATCAGAGCCATCTCCCTTTCTTCCTCTAAAAGGTCGACTGCGTCTTGTCGCGCTTGTTCAGCTTCTACTTCGTTGTATATTTCGACTCGAGGAGCATTGTGGAGAAGATCACTCGGCAAGACTGCTTCAGCTCCATAGACCAAGAAGAATGGAGTTCTTCCGGTCGACCGATTGGGCGTGGTCCGCAGTCCCCAGAGTACAGATGGAAGTTCGTCGACCCAAGCTCCAGCCGCGTGTTTGAGATCACGCATCAGTCGCGGCTTCAGTCCCTTGAGAATCAGTCCATTAGCTCGCTCTGCTTGTCCATTCGACTGCGGATGGGCGACTGAAGCGTAGTCGACCCGTGTGCCCTGGGAGTTGCAGAAGGTTCTGAATTCCTCTGAGTCAAAGTTCGACCCATTATCCGTAATGATGCTGTGCGGGACTCCATATCTGAATACTAGTTCCCTGATGAAGCTAACAGCAGTACCGGTGTCGAGGCTCTTGATTGGTTTAGCTTCGATCCACTTGGTGAACTTGTCGACTGCCACCAGTACATGCGTGAAGCCACTTCGTCCTGTTCTCAAAGGACCGATCATGTCCAGCCCCCAAACTGCAAAAGGCCAGACGAGTGGGATGGTCTTCAAAGATGACGCAGGCTTGTGCGACATATTTGAGTAGAATTGACATCCTTCGCACTTATCTACTATCTCCTTTGCCATCTCATTCGCCTTGGGCCAGTAAAATCCGGCTCGGTATGCTTTGGCCACGATGGTCCGAGAGGACGCATGATGACCACAGGTCCCCGAGTGAATATCGTTGAGGATGAGTCGACCTTCTTCCGGTGTTATGCACTTCTGACCGACTCCAGTCGCGCTCTCTCTGTATAATTGTCCTTTGATGACAGTAAAGGCCTTAGATCGACGGACGATCTGTCGAGCCTCTTCCTCATCCTTCGGAAGCTCTTTCCTCAAGATATATGCGACATACGGGATCGTCCAGTCGGGAATGACTACCAAAACCTCCATGATCAAGTCGACCACCGCTGGGACTTCAACTTCAGTCGGATCTGTGGCACTCTTGGGCTGCGGAGTTTCTTCGGTGAAAGGATCTTCTTTGACTGATGGAGTATGTATATGCTCCAAGAACACACCACTCGGAATGGCTTCTCTCTTGGAACCTATCTTTGCTAGATCATCAGCTGCTTGATTTTTCAGTCGGGGTATATGATGGAGTTCCAACCCCTCGAACTTTTTCTCCAGCTTCCTCACTGCGCTGCAGTATCCAGTCATGGCTGGGCTTCTCACGTCCCACTCTTTCATCACCTGATTGACCACTAAATCCGAGTCGCCATAGACCATTAGGCGACGGACGCCGAGTGAAATGGCCATGCGCAACCCATATAGGAGGGCCTCATATTCTGCCTCGTTGTTGGAGGAATCAAAGTGAATCTGGAGTACATATCTGAGCTTATCTCCTCTGGGGGAAACCAGGACAACCCCAGCACCGGAACCATTCAACATCTTAGAACCATCAAAAAACATGGTCCAATGCTCCGAGTGAACTTCAGTCGGCTGTTGCTGTTCGATCCACTCGGCGAGGAAATCTGCTATTGCCTGGGACTTAATGGCTTTCTTTGCCTCAAACTTGATATCAAGGGGAAGAAGTTCAATCGCCCATTTGGCCACTCGACCAGTTGCATCTCTGTTGTGCAAAATCTCTGATAGTGGAGCATCGCTGACGACTGTGATTGAATGGTCAGAGAAATAATGAGCAACCTTCTTTGTGGTCATGTATATTCCATACACAAGCTTCTGATAATGAGGATATCTCTGCTTGGATGGAGTCAAGACTTCAGACAAATAATACACTGGGCGCTGAACTTTGAGAGCTTTTCCTTCTTCTTCCCGCTCGACCGTTAGCACAGTACTGACGACTTGTCCTGTGGTTGCGATGTAGAGCAACAGAGGCTCTTTGCTGATTGGGGCAGCAAGCACCGGCTGGGTGGAGAGCAGAGCTTTTAGCTCGGCAAACGCTGCATCAGCTTCCGGAGTCCACTCGAACTTGTCAGCCTTCTTCATCAGTCGGTAAAGAGGCAGTGCCTTTTCACCGAGTCGTGAGATGAATCGACTTAATGCGGCCAAGCATCCAGTAAGCTTCTGGACATCGTGCACTCGCACAGGGCGTTTCATTCGGAGAATAGTGCCAATCTTTTCTGGGTTGGCGTCGATTCCCCGTTCGGAAATGAGAAAACCGAGTAACTTGCCACCAGGAACTCCAAATGTGCACTTTGATGGATTGAGCTTGATATCATACCTTCTGAGGTTGGCAAATGTTTCGGCAAGGTCAGCGAGCAGGTCGGAACCTTTTCGTGATTTGACAACAATATCATCCATATAAGCTTCCACATTCCGACTGATTTGAGTGAGTAGACACTTCTGGATCATTCGCATAAATGTGGCTCCGGCATTCTTGAGGCCGAATGGCATGGTGATATAGCAGAAGCACCCGAATGGAGTGATGAAAGCTGTTTTTACTTCATCGGGCCCATACAGACGGATCTGGTGGTACCCGGAGTAAGCATCTAAAAAAGACAACCTCTCGCATCCCGCGGTCGAGTCAACAATTTGATCTATGCGAGGGAGAGGAAAGTGATCTTTCGGGCAGGCCCGGTTGATGTGCTTGAAATCAATGCACATTCGGAGCGTCTTGTCCTTCTTAGGAACCATGACGACATTAGCGAGCCACTCGGAGTGGAATATCTCTCGGATAAATCCTGCCGCCAACAGTCGAGCCACTTCTTCACCAATGGCCTTTCTCTTCTGGACGGCGGACCGCCGAAGATGTTCTTTGACTGGCTTTGCAGACTTGTCGACTCTTAGGCGATGCTCAGCCAGTCCCCTGGGAACACCTGGCATGTCAGCGGGCTTCCATGCAAAAATGTCCCAGTTCTCACGGAGGAACTGGATGAGCGCTTCTTCCTATTTTGGGTCGAGTGTTGTGGAGATGCGGGTCGGAGCCGCTTCGGGGTCGGTCGGGTGAATGTGAACAGGCTTCGTCTCACCGGACGACTGGAATGCAGATTCTGTGGCGGGCTTCTTGGATCGCAGCAAGTCACTCGGATCCGCGTTTTGCTTGTATTCTTCGAACTCGACCGCTGTCACTTGGGAATCGGCAATTTTGGAGCCTTTCTGAAAGCACTCTTCTGCCTTTTTCCTATCACCGGTGACAGTGATCACACCTTTGGGACCGGGCATCTTCAATTTGAGGTACACGTAACATGGTCGAGCCATGAACCGTGCATAGGCTGGCCTCCCCAAAATGGCATGATATGCACTTTGAAAATCCACGACCTCAAACGTCAACTTTTCTTTGCGGAAATGCTTTGAATCGCCAAATACTACATCCAAAGCTATCTGGCCGAGAGACTCAGCCTTCTTCCCTGGTATAACTCCATGGAAGCTCATGTTACTAGTGCTCAATCGGGACATCGGAATGCCCATACCTTTCAGCGTGTCTGCATATAACAGATTCAGCCCACTTCCACCGTCCATCAGCACCTTTGTCAGTCGAGTGCCTTCGACAACTGGATCGACCACCAAAGCTTGCCTCCCAGGGGTGGCAATATGAGTTGGGTGATCAGATTGGTCGAATGTGATGGGTGTTTGAGACCACTTCAGATAATTTGCCTTCGCAGGAGCAACCATGTTAACCTCTCGGTTAATTACTTTCAGTCGACTTCTGCTTTCCACATCTGCGAAGATCATCAGAGTGGAGTTGATATGCGGGTATCCTCCCTCACTGTCCTCTTGGTCTTCCGCTTTGTCTGACTCCTTCTCCTTGTCCTTAGACTGTTTTCCCTGAAACTGCTGGATCAGGAGTCGACATTGGCGAGTGGTGTGCTTTGGGTAAATGATATTCCCCTCTTCATCTTTCTTCGTGTGAATATGACACGGCATATCCATCACGTCGTTCCCTTCTTTATCCTTCACCTTCTTGGGGTTCCAGGATCCTTTTGGTTTCCCCTTAGACTTTCCTTGAGTAACGGCCAGAGCCTCTCCAGGAGCTGCTGGTTCAGCCTTCCGCTTCTGTTTCCGACTGGAATTTCCTTTTTCCGACTGACTCGGCTTGTGCTTGCCGCTTCGGAGTCGGTCTTCTTCTTCGCCGTTGGCGTACTTGGTAGCAATCTCCATCATCCGACTCAAGGTCATGTCACCGGTTCGACCAAATTTCAAGCTGAGTTCTCTGTTCTTGACACCATCTTTGAAGGCGCATACTGCCTGATGGTCAGAGACATTTTCCACTGTGTGATGCAAAGTGATCCACCTCTGAATATACTCTCTGAGAGTCTCATTGGTTTTCTGCACGCAGACTTGCAACTCTGTCAATCCCGCTGGTCGCTTGCAAGTCCCTTCGAACGTTCTGACGAACACTCGGGACAGATCTTCCCAAGTGTAAATACTGCTAGGAGGTAATTGGGTCAACCATGCCCTGGCAGAACCTTCCAACATGAGGGGCAAATGCTTCATGGCCACCTCGTCGTTCCCACCACCGATCTGAACTGCCACTCGGTAGTCTTCAAGCCAAGTTTCAGGCTTAGACTCACCAGTGAACTTGCTGACTCCTGTTGCCAACCTGAAATTGGGGGGAATAACAGCGGCTCTGATAGCTCTGCTGAAACATTCAGGACCAGAAACATGTACTCAACTGCTCGTGGGCACTTCTCTGTCGAGTGCACCGCGATGGGCTCTGTTCCGGTCGACCAACCCTTGCACGATAATGGATCGCGCGTCGAAGCCTGGCTCCCTGGGGTCAACTGGAACCCTACGCCCTGTACTGTACTGACGCCTATCATCTGGCTGCCGAGGAGCGTAAGACCCACCCCTCGGAGGGGAATAGGGCACTCGACGCCTATCATCTCGGTCGAGTCTGTCGCCATATTGATCTCGCCGATACTCACGCCCTTCGTGCCGCGGAGGCGACCTGGGGCTGTGAGCCGACTGAACCGTATTCACAGTGACAGATCTACTGTGAATTCTGTTGCGCGACTGAGACACGGCTGAATTCTGGTCTCCTGCTGCCCGGAGCAGATCCCTGATCTGCAGCAAACCTCTGCCAGCCTCTGACTGCGAAGGCTGAATGGACTCTGCTATACGGGTCGCAGCTGCTAAATTCTGAATTGGGGTTCGATATACCTGAGTTGGCGGGAAGAGTTGACGTCGACTGGTGTCGGGAACTCGTTGCCGCGCGCGCTCGTCGAGTGCTCGCTGAAGGTTCTCCAGTCGAGTGCGCTCGGCCAAATTGGCTAGACGCGCCTCCTCCAAGGCACGAGCCTCGGGGGTTTCTCCTGCGATGGGAATACGCAGGGGATCCTCGTTCCTGCGGCGAAGCTCTTCTCTTTGCAGAGAGTCGAGTGGCTCGGGCTGGTACTCTGCGTAACCTCGAGCAGGGTCGCCGCCGTCACCTGCTCCACCACCGCGGGCGAAGCCAGGAGGGCTATGGGGCCCGTCGACCATCAAGATTTCCGCCGCTGGATCACTGCTTCCGCACTCGGATGCAGTCTCTCCGGAGCCAGTCGACTGATCGAACAAGCCGTAGAGAGATTCGTTGGGCTCGATTGCCGCAACTTGTGTAGTGGCCGACTGGCGAGCCACCGCGTGACTCACCCATCGCTGAAGCCTCGACCGGCCTGAGCGCTTGCGCTGGCGGGAGACCGGGTGGGTGGAAGACGGAGGAACCGACCGATACTGGGTCGATGGTTACCGCAGCAGAACGCCGCGGACACATGCGCGAAAATGCGTCGCACCGCGGACGGGGAGCGCATCTACGTCGAGTGGAGCCTCTTGGAGCCATGCGGAGTCGTCGGCGATGAAGGTGAGAGTGCCGAGACGGATCTCATGACCCTCGATCAAAACTCCAGCAGACACCATGATGAAAATACTCGGAAGAATCGCAACTTCTCCACAAAATCGCTAAAACACCTGCCCCAAGGTGGGCGCCAACTGTCGTGGTTCTAAGCCTGACAGTAGAGTGGGGGGTAGGTATGGAGAGGCAAGGTCCTAGCTATGGAGAGGTTGTAAGCACAAAGGATGTACGAGTTCAGGCCCTTCTCGGAGGAAGTAACAGCCCTACGTCTCGGAGCCCAGAGGCGGTCGAGTGGATTATGAATGTATGGATTACAAGGTGCCGAACCTTTCTGCCTGTGGAGGGGGGTGGCTTATATAGAGTGCGCCAGGACCCCAGCCAGCCCACGTAGGAGAAGGTTTAAGGTGAGTTAAGTCTGGGGCGTTACTGGTAACGCCCCACATAAAGTGCCTTTACTATCATAAAGTCTACTTAATTACAGACCGTTGCGGTGCAGAGTGCCTCTTGACCTCCTAGTGGTCGAGTGAGTCTTCGTGGTCGAGTCCTTCAGGCCAGTCGAGTGTGTCCTCGTTGGTCGAGTGAGTCCTCGTTGGTCGACTGGAAGGCGACCTCTTCTAGGGATGTCCTAGGGTAAGCTACTTGGGACAGGTCCGTGACCCTACCCTAGGTACATAACTCCATCAGCCGCCGCCGCTGTTCTGTAACTGGTAATGGGGTGGGTTGTGGACGGCTAGCGCGCGGCTGCATCTAAGTCGCAATGCAGCGCCCGAGCGCTAGGCGCTGCACATTACATGTGTGGCGCCTAGCTCAGAGGCGTTGCACTGCTGGGTGCGGGCCCAGGGGCTACCACGGTGGACTAGAGTGCAACGCCCCCGAGCTAGGCGCTGCACCATAGGGTGTGGCGCCGTCGTGGCGGGCGCTACACAAAAAGGTCATGGGTGTGAAATAGTTTCATGGGCAGTTCATTCCGTGAATTGATTTCGCCTAGAGGTCAAAATTGTCAAATTTGCCGTGTCAGGGTGGTTCTTATCTACATCGGGAGGACGCCGGATGGCCGACACCTGGCCGGGCGCCATGGGATGGCCGCCATGATCCCCTGCCTGCCTCCTGTAGCAGGAGGAAGGGGAAAAGGTGATAGTTGGGCTGGGTTGTGCACTGTAGCAATGGGCTACAAGTGCACAGTAGTAGTTAGGCCCCTTTTTGTTATAAATTATTTTTCATTTTTCTTACACAGAATTTGTTTGTAATATTTTGAGCTGCCAATTGGTCTTCGTAAAAATGTGGAACTTGGACAAATAAATACATTACAATATTTGACACCTGCCAAAAAAGTTTGGGAGGAGTTTGAATTGATTTGGATTTTTCACAAATGGAAAAGCATTTGAAAATGTTGATTTGGAACTGCTTTAATTCCTAGGGGAAATTAGCTCTCTCAAATGATGTTGGATCACTCATGACATTTAGTTACTCAATATTTGCAACCCGGCGAACATTTTTGTTTTACTGTTTGGAGAAATAATTTATTTGACTTTATTTTAAAATTGAATTTGAGTTTGGTTTGAAAAAAAGTGAGGATTAGCAACTTCATTATGATGACATGGCATCATCAGGCATGAGATTACTGTAGCATGACACTGGGGGTGTTACAAATCTCCTCCACTACAAGAAATCTCGTCCCGAGATTTAAGTGCGGAAGTAAAGAGTAACTTCGGGAGAACTGACCCTTATAGGGTTAATTATCTGGTGAACAATTCAGGGAATGAAGCAGAAGTATCACTCAAGTTGAAAATTAAAAAAATACATCGAGAGCAAAGTAAGAAGGTACAATAGGAAGTTTCAACCGAATGGGCAAACGATTGATACCTGAATAGAGTGTGAGAAAGAGGTTCAGAGCATCGGGAATAGATCATCTCTCGGAAGGTGGCTCGTGACATGATACGAAGCCAAATGCAAGAATATTTCGGAGTCAAAGATATACAGAAGATTCTGGTTCAGATCATGTGGAACTGTGGGTTATGAGCCCACCATGTGGGTTAAAAGTAGAAAGGGGGCCGATAGCAAGGCATGTCAGATGATAGACTGTCAGTTATGTTGTCAACAACGTTGGTACCCAGGGCGAGGGACGGAGAGAACTATTTTCCTGCTCGTTGAACGAGGCGGACCAATAGGCAAAGTTCTCGTCCATCGGTGGTTACGGAACATCAACAGTAAAAATAACAAGGTCTTACTGACAAATTGTACACCAAGGTGTTTTCATAAGCAGGGAACTATTACTGTTTAGATCTGATAAACCACAAGAAAGGTTAAATAAAACAAAGGAAAAGAAAAGGTGATCACTAGATTAATCAGAACATTGGAAGGAAAATATGTTTAAACACAAGTATCAGGAGTATATTATTCCCAAGGATAAGCAGATGATGACATCCATGACAAGGCAGTAGATTACGTTTTAGGTAAAGGGGAGAGGAAATTCATGACATTACCCATACAACTGTGTTTGGATAATTGACCAAGAACAATTAGCATTGCGCTCCCAATGTTCTAGTTGATGAGCGGAGTACCACACACATGCTTTGGGATAGTGTTGAAATGGTCATCAAGGAAAGGTCAGACTTCGGATACACAAAGGATCCATCAGAAACAACTTAGAAAATAAGTCAATTTCAGCAAGGAAAAGATGAGGGTGTGGTCGACGGGCTCGGCAATAATCCATCGACATGTCAAAAAGGATGTATTACCAAAATTATATGAACAAGTTTATGTTGGGGAAGGCAAGAATGTTGTCGATGATAACATAAATCATCAAGGGGCAAGGATTGTATTTCTCATCATGAATTCGATTGATATCCTGAAATGGGTCAGTATATTGATGGGGATCACGACAAATTTTGTCGAGGTACTATGAAGAGGCCATCGAACAGCGATGACATCAAGCAAAAGGAATGACGAAGCAGAAGGTTATTGGAACCATGGATGCGACACAAGCTCGAAATCAAGCTTGTTGTTTGAGGTGAAATGACAAGATGAGGAAGATCGATGTAAGCTTAGCTCGTAGTCGGAAGTTGTGCTCCGGGAAGAAGGACCGAGTAGCACAGTTAAAATTAGCTCGATAATGATATAGCCGATCAGGCTAAGAATGATGTGATGGAGTATCATTCCAATGAGAATTCACAAGAGGTGGTGCAATGTAGCGACCCGACCTCAGATGGTCAAGTCTCTGTGCTTCAGTGTCATCCCTGGATCGGTAATCCTGACACACACAGTACTCAAAGGATTTATAACAGAGTAGCAATCACACACTTATTACATCGAATGTCTCAAAAGAGAACTTATTACAATAATATGGCTTAAGGCCATCTAATGCGGTAACAGCGGAAGGCTTGGAAGATAAAGTGAGCCCATCAACTCCAACGGCGTAGCTGAGCTGCACGACAACGACCTATCGAACCTTACTCCTCGTCTGAAAAGTCTGCAACATAATACGTTGCAGCCCGAAAACGGGTCAGCACATGGAATATGCTGGCAATGTAACATAATAGAGCAATAACAGAATAATGCTACCACTACATGCATATTTGGCTGGTGGAAAGCTCTATGGTTAAAGTTTTGCGAAAAGCCAATTTTTCCCTGCAACAAAGGAATAGATTTTAATTTAACTATCATGGTGGTTGAAACATCACTGAGGAGGTATAACCCCAACTCAATCCCAATTAAAGTAATTAACATCCCAGCAATATTAATTGAGAGTGATGAGATACATGTGAATACTCAAGTACTAGATACTCAGAATTGTCCATAACCGGGGACACGGCTAACCATGATTAGATTGTACACTCTGCAGAGGTTTGCGCACTTTTCCCCACAAGACTCGATCGCCTCCATTGATTTCTCATACTACATGGTGTTTGAGAAACGGATGACCGAGACACAGTCTTTCAGAAACATTAACTCTCTACTCCGGGTAGACCATACCAAACCTACAAAACCCACTACCTGCTGATCTACCTCTTCAAGAGCTTCACGTATCTTACTCAACTATGCTAGAGCCCATAATAGCTTGTGGCTGCACACGGAAGTTTCTAGCATGAATAAACTCAGTTCCCTTTGAGCCTGGGTGGCGGTCCATAGGAAGATCACACGAGTACCCCGGGATTTCCAAAAACAAAAAAGACAACACTGGGTTCCCCAGGTGCCTCAATCCACCCAGATGTGTATTTAAGTTGCCACCTTAAGTTAACCATTAATTAACAATCTCACATCTGTCATGGAATACACTCAACCCCAACCACGTCTACGAGCATAGCATGGCGATATAAGCAATACGTAGAAGTAACTCCCAGGGTTTGATAGTAACAGGGCAATAGGTTCTACCTCAACTACTACTTCCCAACCCACAAGTTAATGACATCCTAACTATGCAATGTTTGAGGGTTGAACTAATGCATAAAAAACTGGGTACAAAAAGAGTATGATCAAAGTGTTACTTGCCTTGCTGACGATCCGTGAATCCTAGAGACTCGTAGTAACACGCTTCGCACTCCGGGAATTCTATCGCAAGCAACAATAACATACATAAGCAACAAGCAAAGATGCACAAACAGAACTTCAACTGAAAGAGGTTGACCGGAGAGTTCAACTTAAGAACTCCGGTTCACAAAAAGAATCAAACCAAACGGAGCAACAAAACTCAAACGGCGAAAGAAATAAGATCCATTTACTAATCTGAACTAGGGTCAAATTTTACAGAGGCAAAAACTTGTTTGAGTTGGTTATTCGGAAAGAGGGTTTCGAGATGAAACTCCAGGCGCTTGAATCGTCTGATTCCGATAAACGAGCAAAAAGTTATACTAGATCGAACATCGGATCAGAAATCGCGATTAGAAAAATCGCGGAATAAATCCGATTAAAAAGAAAACAGCGAACGGCTTAACGAACGAACGTTTGTTAGCAGAACCTAAATTACGAACACGTTCGTTAGAACGAACGAACGAGCGAACGCTCGCTAAATAAATAAACCGGAGAGTAAAACCGATCTAAATAAAAAACGGGGCTAGGATTTTTCTTTAAAAAACGAAGTGGTTTTTCCTAAAAAAACGGCGACTTGGCAGTACCTCCAGCGAGGTCCTCCGGCGGGGCGGGGCGGCTCCGACGGAGCTAGTGAGGGGCGGCGGGGCTCGGCGAGGGGCGGCGGGGCTCGGGAGGCGGCGACGGCGGCTAAAGGCGGGGCGGCGGCTAAAGGCGGCGGCGGCGGATCGGCGAGGCGCGGGCAGCGGCGGCGGGTGGTGGTGGTGGTGGCGGGTGGTGGTGGTGAGAGGCGGCGGGGGCGGCGGTATTTAAGGAGGGGGGCGGCTCCGGCTTGCGGAAGGGGCGCCCGGGGAGGAGTCCGGCTCGGACTCCCCTCGGCATTCGTGCGGCGCACGGCGACGCGCGCGGGGAGGGCGGCGGCGAGGCGGGCTGGCCTGGCTGGGCCTTGGGCCTGGTCGGGCGCGAGCGAAAGTTTTTTTTTAAAAAATAAATTCCACCGAAACTTACAAAAATCCTAGAAAAATAAATAAAAATCTAAAAATGCCAAAACAAGTTTTTACTGTCTAAATGAAATATTTAGAATGAGATGAACTTTTCCTGGCCCCTAAAATGCAATTTTTAAAACATGCAAAAAAATTCTAGGGCAAATAAAATTCCAAATAAAATCAAATAAAAACCAAATAATGATTCTAACATTTTTCCTCCGATATTTCCATTATTTTGGAGAAGTCATATTATCTCCCCTCATTTATTATTTTAATATGAAATATTTTCCGGAGAGAAAAATAATTAAAATCAAAAATCCTCGTCTTCATTATTTGATAAAATTCAAATATGAAAATCGGAAAATCCCCAACTCTCTCCAAGGGTCCTTGAGTTGCTTAGGATTTCGAGGATTGCAGAACGAAGATGCAATAAAATATGATATGCATAGATGACCTATGTATAACATTCCAAATTGGAAATTTGGGATGTTACATGCAATGACACAATATCCTCGAGATAACAGGGGCAATACTCGAGGTAGATCAAAATAGAGGTTGGACAGATGAAATGATCTGCAGAAGACAAGTAGTTTAACTTGTCTGGGAAATGGAATCAAGGAGAAAATATGGTCAGAACCACGATTGCAAAGAATCAATTTACAGATACAAGTTGAGCTTGTACCAAAGAAATAATTATTTTCACGAGCAGCTTCCATGATAAGTTCTACATCGGGTCCATGGGCATGAACACAAAGTTCAAGGTCGACTCCCACTTCTCCAATGCAAAACCTTTCATTCACTTCTCACTTTTGACGAAGTTGTAGTGTTGAAAATTTATCTGGCATAACACCAGTAGAGTATGACTTGTGAAAACTCCCAGGTTCACACGGATTAGGGAAAGCATAGGTTCAACCCATAGGGGCATATTAGGAACATATACCACAAAATTAAAGAGTAAATAACACAAGCTCGAGGTAGAGCATGGTTGACAAAGTAGAGGATACAATTTACCAAAGGCATTGTGTATCAGGGGAAGAACTCACAAGGATTTAAAATATGCGGAGCTGCTGGATAATAATCCACCAAAGGATCTAGCGGACCATAAAGAGTCTGACGTGAGTATCAATGTTCAACCAGAAGAAGTAATGCAAGGGCATCGTAATATAGAATTACATGGATAATTTCAAAGCTTAAATACTAAGGAATTAAGACTTCCAAATCAAAGGATCAGAAGTAGACACTCTAATCAAGGATGGATAAGTAGAATGGACCTAGGGGCACAATCGATGACAAATAGATTGGTCGGGAACCACCTCATGTTCAAAATGACGTCTGAGCCGGAAAGATAATTTAGAAGGGTCAACTGATGATTGCGTGCTTTCACACACATGTTGAATCGATACAATCAAAATGATGGTGTCAAAGGATACTAATGAATATTGCTACACATATGGAAAGCATCCATAATGCAAGCAGACAAGTATTTGCAGAGCAATAGTTTGAAGAGGATTCTCGGAAGATCGGATAGTATTTCCAAGTATTTTGAAAAGCATATGAACAACTAGGGATGAGCGGACCCCGGTTAAGTGAATTATCCTTAGTGCAAAACGAAGCTGCAAAGCAGAAGGCACAAGGATTCTCGGAACAACGGAGAGTGCTAGGGGTATCTTGTAACAACATGAGCAACTGGGGATGAAGGTACAAGCGGCAAGGATGTTATTCAGGGGGATTAACGGTGGTCAGGAACTGCAAGGCAGTTGGCACAGGGTCTCGAGAAACATCGAGGAGTATCCGCAGAATCTTCTAGCGAAGCAAGCGATCATCGATAATATCGCGGCTCTCTGGGAGGAAGTGGGTACGAGAATCTAATGTGAGAGTTAGTAAAATGTTTAACCCGAATGGAAGAGTGATCAGAGTCCCAGAGTATAGACGAGGAGTAAAAGATCCTAATACCACCCAATGGCGACGTGGGCCCGTAAGACACAGAACCATGTTAGTAAAAGTTCTTTTACTAGACTCAACTTCAGCCAAGGAGTTGGAAGGGGGGCAACCTACAGGCAGTTGGCTCTGATACCAACTTGTGACACCCTCGATTCAATCATACACTAATCATACACACAAATGTGTACGATCAAGAACAAGGACTAACGGAAAGATATCACAACACAACTCTAGACACAAAATAAAATAATACAAGCTTTATATTACAAGCCAGGGGCCTCGAGGGCTCGAATACATAAGCTCAAAAACACAAGAGTCAGGGAAAGCAACAATATCTGAGTACAGACATAAGTTAGACAAGTTTGCCTTAAGAAGGCTAGCACAAAAGCAACACGATCGAAGAGGCAAGGCCTCCTGCCTGGAAGCCTCCTAACTACTCCTGGTCATCGGCGGTCTCCATGTAGTAGTAGGCACCCTCGGGGTAGTAGTAGTCATCGATGGGGTCGTCTGGGTCCTGGGCCCCACCATCTGGTTGCGGCAACCGGAAAGAAGAAAGAAGGGGGGAAAGGGGGTAGCAAAGCAACCGTGAGTACTCATCCAAAGTACTCGCAAGCAAGGATCTACACTACATATGCATCGCTATCAATAAAATGGGTTGTATCTGTAGTCTGAACTACAGAATGCCAGAAGAGAAGGGGAAGGCCTAGCCTATCGAAGACTAGCATCTTCAAGCAGCACCAAACATCTTGCAGCATCAGAAGAGAGATAAGAGTAGCATAAAGTAAAGTAGCAGTGTTATCAACCTTGGCCAGAGATCCTTTCTCGACCCCCTGCGAGAAAGCAATCCCAGAGCCATACTATCCAGTTCTCATCACAATCCATTTCTCATCACCATCCAGTCTCATCACAAGTATCCAGTTCTAGTTGTATCAATCGGGATACAACTCCAAGTGTCTGTTACCGTAGGACAGGCTATCGATAGATGTTTTCTTCCCTGCAGGGGTGCACCAACTTACCCACCACACTCGATTAACTCCGGCCGAACACACTTTCCTGGGTCATGCCCGACCTTGGCCAAACAATAAGTCGCAACCCGACCTAGGCTTAATAGAGAGGCCAGCACGCCGGACTAAACCTATGCCCCCTGGGGTCATGGGCCATCTCTCCGGGAACTCCTGCATGTTGCGTACGTGGCCGGTGAGCAGACCTAGCTACCTCCTTCAACAATGTAGGTGCTTACACAGTCCAACCCGGCGCACGCTGCTCAGTCGCTGACATCTATTAAGCTTCGGCTGATGCATACGAGGCAGAACGCCCATACTATGCCCACGTGATGGTTAGTGCTATCAGGCCAGAGGCCCCTCAGATCAAATATCCAAATCATAGTGGATTAGGAACGCGCAGTAACAAGCAGAGACTCACGAAAGATGTGACCCCGTTGCCCCGTCTCGAGGACTGGCGGCAAGGGCTAGGAATGCCCAGCCACGCCTCATAATTATCTCGCGGGCGCCCTCCAGGTCAACCCGACTCCACATCACTCGCAAGTAAGCTCGCGCATGGTACCCCTCAGGGCCGACCCATCTTTAGTAACATGGTTCAGTGTAAAGTCATAGTAACCATAGTAACTGTATGTCTAACACCAAGGGGAAAACCTGAGGAATCACCCTTGACAGATTCCACTCAATGTAATCATCAAGGTGAACGTAAGAGGAACCACCCTCGAAGTTCACACTTGAGGGGTTGCATGACAGAGCCGTAACTGAAGTGTTTAAGGAGGAAATCACCCTCGATGACCACGACCGAATAGCTACTCTACAGGTTAACATCAGAAGTGCTGTAGAGGTCTCACCCTCGGTACTTGATAGTAACCCAGTAGTGTCGAGCAACTAAGGGGAAAGTGATGTGCGGTGCCGGGGCCTGGTCTTCGATCACGTTGATCCGGTCTTCAATGATGAAGCAGGGGCAACAAGGACAAGGTGTGGGTCACTGATGGATCACTAACTAACCTATACTAAGCAGTTTAGGATAACCAGGTAAGGTACAACAGCAGATACAAAAGCAGGCTATGCATCAGAATAGGAGAAACAATAACAGTAGCAAAATCTGATGCAAGCATGAGAGAATGGAATGGGCGATATCGGGATGATCAAAGGGGGGGCTTGCCTGGTTGCTCAGACGAGAAGGAGGGGTCGTCGGTGACGTAGTCAATCACAGTGGCATCGACAGCCATCACGGGGTCTACCGGAGAGAAGAGGGGGAGAAACAGTAAATACATAGCAAGCAAGAGCATAACAGGACAACAGGCAGAGCTAGATGTGTTCTAATGCGGTGCTACACGCTATCGGCAAAGGGGGTAACATCCGGGAATGCTTTCCCGAAGTTTGGCATTTTCGGACAGACGAACCGGAGGGGAAAAGTTTGATGTTTTCTATGCTATGGATGTGTGGCGGATGAACAGGCCTTGTATTCAGGTTTGTCTCGTCATTCTGAGCAACTTTCATGTAGAAAACATTTCCATCCGAGTTACGGATTATTTTCTACGAATTTCTGAAGTTTTAAACAATATTCTGAAATTATTATTAATTCGAAATTAAATATCTAAATGCTTCTGTCACATGAGGCTGTGCTAGTCAGTGTGTATTACAGGTGGGGCCATGGGCTGGGTTGACCCAGTCAATTTGACTGGTCAAAAGGATGTGTGGCCCACATGTCATAGACTATTTACCTAATCGGATAAATAAAACAATCCTAATTAAAGGAGGCGGGGGACACATGTCTTAGAGTAGCAACTAATTTAACTAGTATACTACTCCCTCTGTTCCTAAATATTTGTCTTTTTAGATATTTCAAATGACTACCACATACGGATGTATATAGACATATTTTAAAGTGTAGATTCACTCATTTTACTCCCTATGTAGTTACTTGTTGAAATCTCTAGAAAGACAAATATTTAGGAACGGAGGGAGTAATTAGCACTAATTAGACCTTAAACTAATTTGTACAAGCCGGCAGAGGCACAACCCGGCTATGCACACACATGCACAGCACAGGGGCTCTTGGCCATGGGGCCACAACCGAGGCCAACAAAGGAATAGCCAGCAGCGGCAAATAGCAGGAGCGGCTGCGGCTAGGAGGAGGAGTAGCTGGGAGTAGTAGAAGCAGCAGCAAGCATAGCGGCATAACAGCGAATGCTGGCAGCAGGTTTCAGCACTGTAGGCAGTAGCGGCAGCAGGTGAGCGTGCCTAGCGGCACGCAACAGCAGGGCAGCAGTGGCAGAAGACGGCAACGGCGCGGCAGCACAGCAGCGGCCGAGCGCACGGGAGGCAGCACCAACGTGCGGCCGTGGGTGCGGGCAGCGCGGGCACGCAGAGGTCGGGAGCCGCGTCGGGCAGGGGCGGTCTGGGCGTCTTCTCACGGCATGGGGAGCACGGTGGTCGCGGCCATGGCGATGGCAGCAGCGGTTTCACGAGGGGAGAAGAGAGAGAGCGAGGGAAAGGGGGAAGTGGGAGGGGGTAGGGTTCGTCCATGGTGTCGGGGTGGTTCTTATCTACATCGGGAGGACGCCGGATGGCCAGCACCTGGCCGGGCGCCTTGGGATGGCCACCACGATCCCCTGCCTGCCTCCTGTAGCAGGAGGAAGGGGAAAAGGTGATTGTAGGGCTGGGCTGTGCACGATAGCAATGGGCTACAAGTGCACAGTAGTAGTTAGGCCCCTTTTTTGTTATAAATTATTTTCTATTTTTCTTACATAGAATCTGTTTGTAATATTTTGAGCTGCCAATTGGTCTTCGTAAAAATGTGGAACTTGGTCAAATAAATACATTACAATATTTGGCACCTGCCAAAAAAGTTTGGGAAGAGTTTTAATTGATTTGGATTTTTCACAAATGGAAACGCATTTAGAAATGCTGATTTGGAACTGCTTTAATTCCCAGGGGAATTAGCTATCTCAAATGATGTTGGATCACTCATGACATTTAGTTACTCAATATTTGCAACCCAGCGAACATTTTTGTTTTACTGTTTGGAGAAATAATTTATTTGACTTTATTTTAAAATTGAATTTGAGTTTGGTTTGAAACAAAGTGAGGATTAGCAACTTCATTATGATGACATGGCATCATCAGGCATGAGATTACTGTAGCATGACACTGGGGGTGTTACAAAACTGCTAGCTAATCCTTTTGCAGGAGATGGAACATTGCATCCTGATTTACACTTAATCTATGTGGATGAAGTTTGTGGATTATTTAAGCTTGCAGGTATGCCCGATGATGTTATCAAGAAGAAGGTCTTCCCTTTATCTTTGAAGGGAGATGCATTGACATGGTATAGGCTATGTGATGATATGTGATCATGGAACTACAAACGATTGAAATTGGAATTTCATCAGAAGTTTTATCCTATGCATCTTGTTCATCGTCTGATATTGCAATAACTCATTCCTTGTGTGGGAAGATAAAGATAGAATGGCTTATGTGATATGGGTGCTAGTGCTAGTGCAATAACTCATCCCTTATACGAAGAAATTATGCATGATATTGCACCTGCTGAGATAGAAGATATCAATGTTACCATTAAGCTTGCCAATAGAGATACTATTTCACCGATTGGGATTGTTAGAGATGTTGAAGCCTTGTGTGGGAAGGTTAAATATCCTGCCGATTTTCTTGTTCTTGGTTCCCCACAAGATAGCTTGTGTCCCATTATATTTTGTAGACCCTTCTTGAACACTGTTAATGCTAGGATAGACTACGGAAAGGATGTTGTTACTATTGTTTTGGGTGATATGTCTCACGAGTTTAATTTTGCTAAATTTCGTAGACAACACCGTGATGAGGAATTGCCTAGTAAAGATGAAATTATTGGTCCTGTTTCTATTGTCGTGCCTCCTAATGATCCTTTAGAACAATATTTGCTCGACCATGAAAATGATATGTTCATGAATGAAAGAAGGGAAATAGATGAACTATTCTTTAAACAGGGACTTATTATGAAACACAACTTGCCTATTGAAATCCTAGGGGATCCTCCTCCACCTAAGGGTGATCCCGTGTTTGAGCTTAAACCATTACCTAATACTCTTAAATATGTTTATCTTGATGAAAAGAAGATATATCCTGTTATTATTAGTGCTAACCTTTCAGAGCATGAAGAAGAGAAATTATTGAAAACTCTGAAGAAGCATCGTGCTGCTATTGGATATACTCTTGATGATCTTAAGGGCATAGTCCCACTCTATGTCAACACAAAATAAATTTGGAGAAAGATGCCAAACCTTTTATTGATCATCAACGACGGCTAAATCCTAAGATGAAAGAAGTGGTAAGAAAGGAAATATTAAGGCTCCTTGAAGCAGGTATAATTTATCCCGTTGCTAATAGTCAGTGGGTAAGTCTTGTTCATTGTGTCCCTAAGAAGGGAGGTATTACTGTCGTTCCTAATGATAAAGATGAATTGATCCCGCAAAGAATTATTACCGGTTATAGGATGGTAATTGATTTCCACAAATTAAATAAGGCTACTAAAAAAGATCATTACCCTTTGTCTTTCATTGATCAAATGCTAGAAAGATTATCCAAACATACACATTTTTGCTTTCTAGATGGTTACTCTGGTTTCTCTCAAATACCTGTGTCAGTTGATGACCAAGAAAAGACCAGTTTTACTTGCCCTTTCGGTACCTTTGCTTATAGACGTATGCCTTTTGGTTTATGTAATGCACCTGCTACCTTTCAAAGATGCATGATGGCTATATTCTCTGACTTTTGTGAAAAGATTTGTGAGGTTTTCATGGATGATTTCTCCGTTTATGGATCCTCTTTTGATGCTTGCTTGAGCAACCTTGATCGAGTTTTGCAGAGATGTGAAGAAACTAATCTTGTCTTGAATTGGGAGAAATGCCACTTTATGGTTAATGAAGGCATTGTCTTGGGGCATAAAATTTCTGAAAGAGGTATTGAAGTTGATAAAGCTAAAGTTGATGCTATTGAAAAGATGACGTGTCTCAAGGACATCAAAGGTATAAGAAGTTTCCTTGGTCTTGCCGGTTTTTATAGGAGGTTCATTAAGGACTTCTCAAAAATTTCTCGGCCTCTGACTAATCTCTTACAAAAAGATATTCCTTTTGTCTTTGATGATGATTGTGTAGAAGCATTTGAAATACTTAAGAAAGATTTGATTTCTGCACCTATCATTCAGCCACCTGATTGGAAATTACCATTCGAAATTATGTGTGATGCTAGCGATTATGCTGTAGGTGCTGTTCTAGGACAAAGAGTTGATAATAAGCTAAATGTTATCCAATATGCTAGTAAAACTCTAGACAGTGACCAGAGAAATTATGCTACTATTGAAAAAGAATTCTTAGCAGTTGTATTTGCTTGTGATAAGTTCAGACCTTATGTTGTTGATTCTAAAGTAACTATTCACACTGATCGTGCTGCTATTAAATATCTTATGGAAAAGAAATATGCTAAACCTAGACTTATTAGATGGGTTCTCTTGCTACAAGAATTTGATTTGCATATTATTGATAGAAAGGGAGCTCGGAACCCCATTGCAGGCAACTTGTCTAGGTTAGAGAATATTCTTCATGACCCACTACCTATTGATGATAGCTTTCCTGATGAACAATTAGCTGTCATAAATGCTTCTCGTACTGCTCCATGGTATGCTGATTATGCTAATTACATTGTTGCTAAATTTATACCACCTAGTTTCACATATCAGCAAAAGAAAAAGTTTTTCTATGATTTAAGACATTACCTCTGGGATGACCCACATCTTTATAAAGAAGGAGTAGATGGTGTTATTAGATGTTGTACACCTGATCATGAACAGGAACAGATCCTACGCAAGTGTCACTCCGAGGCTTATGGAGGACACCACGCTGGAGATAGAACTGCACATAAGGTATTGCAATCCGGTTTTTATTGGCCTACTCTCTTCAAGGATGCTCGTAAGTTTGTCTTATCTTGTGATGAATGTCAAAGAATTGGTAATATTAGTAGACGTCAAGAAATGCCTATGAATTATTCACTTGTTATTGAACCATTTGATGTTTGGGGCTTTGATTACATGGGACCGTTTCCTTCCTCTAATGGGTATACACATATTTTAGTTGATGTTGATTACGTTACTAAGTGGGTAGAAGCTATCCCAACTAGTAGTGCTGATCATAACACATCTATTAAGATGCTTAAAGAAGTTATTTTTCCGAGGTTTGGAGTCCCTAGATATTTAATGACTGATGGTGGTTCACATTTTATTCATGGCGCCTTTTGTAAAATGCTTGCTAAGTATGATGTTAATCATAGAATTGCGTCTCCGTATCACCCGTAGTCTAATGGTCAAGTAGAATTGAGTAATAGAGAGCTCAAATTAATTTTGCAAAAGACCGTTAATAGATCTAGAAAGAATTGGTCCAAGAAACTTGATGATGCATTATGGGCCTATAGAACTGCATATAAAAATCCTATGGGTATGTCTCCGTATAAAATGGTTTATGGAAAAGCATGTCACTTACTTCTCGAGCTAGAACATAAGGCATATTGGGATATTAAAGAGCTCAATTATGATTTCAAACTTGTCAGTGAGAAAAGGTTATTTGACATTAGCTCACTTGATGAATGGAGAACCCAAGCCTATGAAGATGCCAAACTGTTCAAGGAAAAGGTTAAAAGATGGCATGACAAAAGGATACAAAAGCGTGAGTTGAATATAGGTGATTATGTATTGTTATACAACTATCGTTTAAGATTTTTTGCAGGAAAACTTCTCTCTAAATGAGAAGGTCCTTACATTATCGAGGAGGTCTATCATTCCGGTGCCATAAAAATCAACAGCTTCGAAGGCACAAATACGAAGGTGGTGAACGTCAAAGAATCAAACAATATATCTCAGGTAAATCCTATAAATGTTGAAACCAATGTTATTCAAACTGTAACCCTGGAGGAATACATAAGAGACACTTCCCAGCACGCTTCAGACTCCGAAATGGAATAGGTACGTGGTACGGTAAGTAAACCGAGTCCAAAACAGTTCTAATGGCAATTTTTCTCCGTTTTGGAATATTTAAGAAAATAGGAAAATAAGAAGCCGTCCGGGAAGGACACGAGGCTTCCACGAGTGTGGAGGGTGCGCCCTACCCCCCTGGGCGCGCCCCCTGCCTCGTGGGCACCTCGTGTGCTCTACGGACTCTGTTTTCTTGCACAATACTTCTTTTGGTTGGTAAAAAATCATTATATAATCTCCTAAAGGTTTTGACCACCGTATCACGCAATTATCCTCTGTTCTTGTTTCGAGTTGTTGTCTGCCAGAGTTGTCAAGGCCAGGCATCATGTCGTCCCCCTCCTCCAACAATGAGGGCAACGATGCTTGGCTAATGAAGATAGAGCTGAAGAGAGAAGAACCCGGGGAGATCAACAAGGATGATGGGATCAAGAAGGCTATGGAGGATAAGGCTCCGGCGGCAAAAGAAGAAGACATCCTTCCGCCTCTCTTTACCCCAACTGAGATTGAAGCTTTCAAGATGATTGAGTTAGCTCGTATACAAAACAAGTATCTCACACGTGCAAATATTTTGTTGAAGGAGCATATCGTCGCACTCAAGGGCATCATCCGCAAGCTGGAAGATGTGCTACGCTCGATGTGCGACTATCCATCATCACCACCATCTTCTTCGCCAGCAAAAGAGACATAATCACACGGGTATGGGCACTCCCCTTGGCAACTGCCAAGCTTGGGGGAGGTGCCCTGGTATCGTATCACCATCACACTCCTATCTTTACCATTTTTCTTAGTTTGATCCTTTTAGTAATATCTTGATCTAGTAGAATAAAGTTTTAGTATGATTTAGTTTTGAGTTTTGCCTTATGATCCCTTCTATGTAATTGAGTCCGTGAGCTATATATAATAAAGATTAGTGTTGAGTCAAGAGCTTGATTACTATGCTTTGATCTTGAGGGAATAAAGAAAAAGAAAGAATAAAAAGAAACAAAGAGACCATATTGATCTTATGGAAAGTAATGACTTCACATATAAAGAGTATGATGATTAAAAGTTGTTGAGAGTTGACAAACATAGTTTTGGTCATCATTGCAATTAATAGGAAGTAATAAAGAAAGAGAGATTCTCACATATAAATATACTATCCTGGACATCTTTTATGATTGTGAGCACTCATTAAAATATGACATGCTAAAGAGTTGATGTTGGACAAGGAAGACAACGTAATGGGTTATGTTTTCTTACATCTGAAATAAAGTATATTGTCATGGATCGTCCAACATGTTGAGCTTGCCTTTCCCTCTCATGCTAGCCAAATTCTTTGCACCAAGTAGAGATACTACTAGTGCTTCTGAATACCCTCAAAACCAGTTTTGCCATGAGTGTCCACCATATCTACCTATGGATTGAGTAAGATCCTTCAAGTAAGTTGTCATCGGTGCAAGCAATAAAAATTGCTCTCTAAATATGTATGACTTATTAGTGTGGAGAAAATAAGCTTTATACGATCTTGTGATGTGGAAGAAACAAAAGCAACGGACTCCATAATAAAGGTCCATATCACAAGTGGCAATATAAAGTGACGTTCTTTTGCATTAACATTTCATGCATCCAACCCAAAGCACATGACAACCTCTGCTTCCCTCTGCGAAGGGCCTATCTTTTTTACTTTTATTTTCTACCCTTACGCAAGAGTCGTGGTGATCTTCACCTTTCCTTTTTACATTTTATCCTTTGGCAAGCACATTGTGTTGGAAAGATCCTGATATATATATAATATATATATATATATATATATATATATATAGCATGAACTATTATTGTTGACATTACCCTTGAGGTAAAAGGTTGGGAGGCGAAACTATAAGCCCCTATATTTCTGTGTGTCTGATTAAAACTCTGTAAGCACAAGTATTGCGTGAGTGTTAGCAATTGTGAAAGACTAAATGATAGTTGAGTATGTGGACTTGCTGAAAAGCTCTTATATTGACTCTTTCTGATGTTACGATAAATTGCAGTTGCCTCAATGACTGAGATTATAGTTTGTTAGTTCTCAATGAAGTTTTTGATTCATACTTGACATTGTGAATAGATTATTACTTTAGCATAAGAAATCATATGACAATATCCATATATGTTGCTATTATAAGAATGATCATGATGCCCTCATGTCCGTATTTTATTTTATCGACACCTTGATGACCCACAAGTATAGGGGATCTATCGTAGTCCTTTCGATAAGTAAGAGTGTCGAACCCAACGAGGAGCAAAAGGAAATGATAAGCGGTTTTCAGCAAGGTATTCTCTGCAAGTACTAAAATAAGTGGTAATAGGTTGGTGATAAGGTAAATTGTAACGAGCAACAAGTAACAAAAGTAAATAAGGTGCAGCAAGGTGGCCCAATCCTTTTCTTAGCAAAGGACAAGCCGGAACAAACTCTTATAATAGGAAAAGCGCTCCCAAGGACACATGGGAATATCGTCAAGCTAGTTTTCATCACGTTCATATGATTCGCGTTCGGTACTTTGATAATTCGATATGTGGATGGACCGGTGCTTGGGTGTTGTTCTTACTTGAACAAGCATCCCACTTATGATTAACCTCTATTGCAAGCATCCGCAACTACAACAAAAGTATTAAGGTAAACCTAACCATAGCATGAAACATATGGATCCAAATCAGCCCCTTACGAAGCAACGCATAAACTACGGTTTAAGCTTCTGTCACTCTAGCAACCCATCATCTACTTATTACTTCTCAATGCCTTCCTCTAGGCCCAAATAATGGTGAAGTGTTATGTAGTCGACGTTCACATAACACCACTAGAGGCTACACAACATACATCTTATTAAAATATCAAACGAATACCAAATTCACATGACTACTAATAGCAAGACATCTCCCTTGTCCTCAGGAACAAACGTAATTACTCAGAAAGCATATTTATGTTCGTAATCAGAGGGGTATTAATATGCATAAAGGATCTGAACATATGATCTTCCACCAAATAAACCAACTAGCATCAACTACAAAGAGTAATCAACACTACTAGCAACCTACTAGCACCAATCCCGGACTTTGAGACAAGAATTGGATACAAGAGATGAACTAGGGTTTGGAGATGAGATGGTGTTGGTGAAGATGTTGATGGAGATTGCCCTCTCCCGATGAGAGGAGCATTGGTGATGACGATGGTGATGATTTCCCCCTCCCGGAGGGAAGTATCCCCGGCAGAACAGCTCTGCCGGAGCTCTAGATTTGTTCCGCCAAGGTTCCGCCTCATGGCGGCGGAGTCTCGTCCCGAAAGGTTGCTTCCTATTTTTTTCTCATCGAAAGACTTCATATAGGAGAAGATGGACGTCAGAGACCCACCAGGGTGCCCACGAGGTAGGGGGGCGCGCCCTAGGGGGGTGGCGCGCCCCCACCCTCGTGAGCAGGGTGTGGGCCCCCTAGACTTCATCTTTGGTGAGGATTTTTATTTATTTATTTTAAGATGTTCCGTGGAGTTTCAGGACTTTTGGAGTTGCGCAGAATAGGTCTCTAATATTTGCTCCTTTTCCAGTCCAGAATTCCAGCTGCCGGTATTCTCCCTCCTTATGTAAACCCTGTAAAATAAGAGAGAATAGCCATAAGTATTGTGACATAAAGTGAAATAACAGCCCATAATGCAATAAATATCGATATAAAAGCATGATGGAAAATGGACGTATCAACTCCCCCAAGCTTAGACCTCGCTTGTCCTCAAGCGAAAAGCCGATAACAATAAATATGTCCTCATGTTTAGAGGTAGAGGCGTCGATAAAAATAAAATATGGACATGAAGGCATCATGATTATTCTCATAACAGCAACATATATAAATTTTGTCATATGATTACTTATGTTCAAGTGATGATCAATTCACAATGCAAAAGTATAAATCATAAACCTTATTGGGCTCCAACAAACTATAACCCCAGTCATTGAAGCAATTGCAATTTATCATAACATCGGAAAGAGTCTATGTCAGAGCTTAAAAGCAAGTCCACATACTCAACTATCATCTAGTCCTTCATAGTTGCTAACACTCACGCGATACTTGTGGTTATGGAGTTTTAATCGGACACAGAGAAAGATAGGGGCTTATAGTTTTGCCCCACAACCTTTTACCTCAAAGGTAATGTCAACAATAATGGTTCATGCTCCCCTACATCCAATTATATATATATATATATATATATATATATATATATATATCATGTTCTTTCCAACATGCTAAGCTTGCCAAAGGATAAAGTGAAAAAGGAAAGGTGATGATCACCGTGACTCTTGCATAAGGTAGAAGATAGTAATAAAAGATAGGCCCTTCGCAGAGGGAAGCAGAGGTTGCCATGCGCTTTTATGGTTGGATGGACAAAATCTCAATGCGAAAGAACGTCACTTTATATTGCCCCTTGTGATATGAACCTTTATTATGCAGTCTGTCGCTTTTATTACTTTCACATCACAAGATCGTATAAAGCTTATTTCTCCCACACCAATCAATCATACATATTTAGAGCAAATTTTATTGCTTTGCACCGATGACAACTTACTTGAAGGATCTTACTCAATCCATAGGTAGATATGATGGACTCTCATGGCAAAACTGGTTTAAGGGTATTTGGAAGCACAAGTAGTATCTCTACTTGGTGCTGAGAATTTGGCTAGCATGAGGGCGAAAGGCAAGCTCAACAAGTTAGAGGATCCATGACAACATACTTTATCTCAGATATAAGAAAGACATAACTCATTACGTTGTCTTGTCCAACATCAACTCTTTAGCATGTCATATTTTAATGAGTGCTTCCAATCATAAAAGATGTCAATGATAATATATCTATATGTGAAACCTCTCCTTCCTTATTACTTCCTATTAATTGCGACAATGACCAAAGCTATGTCTGCCAATTCCCAACAACTTTTAATCATCATACTCTTTCTATGTGAAGTCATTACTCTTAATAAGATCAATATGAACTTTTTTGTTCCTTTTTAATCTTTTTCTTCTTTTCTTTTATTCACCCAAGATCATGGCAAAACAATCAAGCCCTTGACTCAACACTAATCTTTATTACATATATATAGCTCACGGACTCGATTACAAAGGGAGATCATAAAGCAAAACTCAAAACTAGATCATGCCATAAACTTTATTCTACTAGATCAAGATACTACTAATAGGATCGAACTAAGAAAAACGGTAAAGATAGGAGTTGTGATTGTGATACGATACCGATGCACCTCCCCCAAGCTTGGCAGTTGCCAAGGGGAGTGCCCATACCCATGTGATTATATCTCCTTCTTTGTTGGTGAAGAAGGTGGTGGTGTTGTCGATGATGCGGGCCTTGTGTCCATCTTCCAAGGCATAGGTTCACCATCGTAGAAGGATGATCGAGTCTCCGGAATCCTCAAATCTGCAGCCAAACTCATCCTTTTGAATCTATATTCATA
This sequence comes from Triticum aestivum, assembly GCF_018294505.1. NCBI lineage: Eukaryota > Viridiplantae > Streptophyta > Magnoliopsida > Poales > Poaceae > Triticum > Triticum aestivum. The sequence continues at coordinate 268,142,660 of NC_057807.1, read as the reverse complement.
CTTACAGTTTTGGTTTTGCAGGTCATAGATTTGGGCTTGGAGGTGCTCGATCTTCTCGTGAAGCTTGAAGATGGTCTCCCCGATGTTGTCAGCATCCAACTTGTGCTTGCTAGTAAACTCCGCGATCATCAAGTGGTTGGAGTTGAGTCCATGTTCCACCATCCCTTGGCACTTGAAGACTTGTTGCTCCACTACTTCGAGCCTCGTCTCAATGCTTCCGGTCCCCTTTGGTCCCTCTTCATCATGGATGTGCAGCAACCCATCACGCAACTCAATGGTTTGAGGGTGCCGCAACACCTCCGCGAGGTAAGGGTTGATGAACTTCTCGAAAAACTTGTCCTTGGAAGCACTTGGGACCGTCATGATAATCTAGATCTGTCAGAAAAATAGCTCGAAACCAGAACAGAGGAGATTTGCGTGATACGGGAATCAAAACCTTCAGGAGGATATATAATGAATTTTTACCGACCAAAATACGTAACGTGCAAGAAAACGGAGTCCGGAGGGCACACGAGGTGCTCACGAGGTAGGGGGCACGCCCAGAGGGGAAGGGCGCGCCCACCACCCTCGTGGGGCCCTCGTGTCCTTCCCGGACTGCTACTTATTTTTCTATTTTTCTAAATATTCCAAAACGGAGAAATATTGCCTTAAAAATTATTTTGGAGTCGATTTACTTACCGTGCCACATATCTATTCCTTTTCGGAGTCTGAAACGTTCTCGAAAGTGTCTCTTATGTATTCCTCCGGGGTTACGGTTTCAATAATATTGGTTTCAACATTTATGGGATTACCTAAGATATAATGTTTGATTCTTTGACCGTTTACCACCTTTGGATTTGTGCCTTTGAAGTTGTTGATTTTTATTGCACCGGAACGATAGACCTCCTCAATAACATAGGGGTCTTCCCATTTAGAGAAGTTTTCCTGCAAAAAATCTTAAACGAGAGTTGTATAGCAATACATAATCACCTATATTAAACTCACACTTTTGTATCCTTTTGTCATGCCATCTTTTAACTTTTTCTTTAAATAACTTGGCATTTTCATAAGCTTGGGTTCTCCATTCATCAAGTGAGCTAATATCAAATAACCTCTTCTCCCGGGCAAGTTTGAAATCATAGTTGAGCTCCTTAATAGCCCAATAGGCCTTATGTTCTAGTTCGAGAGGTAAGTGACATGCTTTTCCATAAACCATTTTATATGGGGACATACCCATAGGATTTTTGTATGCAGTTCTATATGCCCATAATGCATCATCAAGTTTCTTGGACCAATTCTTTCTAGACCTATTAACAGTCTTTTGCAAAATTAATTTGAGCTCTCTATTGCTCAATTCTACTTAACCACTAGACTGTGGGTGATAAGGAGATGCAATTCCATGATTAACATCATATTTAGCAAGCATTTTACGGAAAGCACCATGAATAAAGTGTGAACCACCATCAGTCATTAAATATCTAGGGACTCCAAACCTCAGAAAAATAACTTCCTTAAGCATTTTAATAGAAGTGTTATGATCAACACTACTAGTTGGAATAGCTTCTACCCACTTAGTAACGTAATCAACAGCAACTAAAATATGTGTATATCCATTAGAGGCAGGAAAAGGTCCCATATAATCAAAGCCCCAGACATCAAACGGTTCAATAACAAGAGAATAATTCATAGGAATTTCTTGACGTCTACTAATATTACCAATTCTTTGACATTCATCACAAGACAAGACAAACTTACGGGCATCCTTGAAGAGAGTAGGCCAATAAAAACAGGATTGCAATACCTTATGTGCGGTTCTGTCTTCAGCGTGGTGTCCTCCATAAGCTTCGGAGTGGCACTTGCGTAGGATCTGTTCCTGTTCATGCTCAGGTACACAACGTCTAATAACACCATCTACTCCTTATTTATAAAGATGTGGGTCATCCCAAAAGTAATGTCGCAAATCATAGAAAAACTTTTTCTTTTGTTGATATGTGAAGCTAGGTGGTATAAACTTAGCAACAATATAATTAGCATAATCAGCATATCACGGAGTACTACGAGAAGTACTTATAACATTTAATTGTTCATCAGGAAAGCTATCATTAATAGGTAGTGGGTCATCAAGAAGATTCTCTAACCTAGACAAGTTGTCTGCTACGGGGTTCTCAGCTCCTTTTCTATCAACAATATGCAAATCAAATTCTTGCAGCAAGAGAACCCATCTAATAAGTCTAGGTTTAGCATCTTTCTTTTCCATAAGATATTTAATAGCAGCATGATCAGTGTGAATAGTTACTTTAGAATCAACAATATAAGGTCTGAACTTATCACAAGCAAATACAACTGCTAAAAGTTCTTTTTCAGTAGTAGCATAATTTCTTTGAGCATTGTCTAGAGTCTTACTAGCATAATGGATAACATTTAATTTCTTATCAACTCTTTGCCCTAGAATAGCACCTACAGCATAATCACTAGCATCACACATAATTTCAAAGGGTAAATTCCAATCAGGTGGCTGAACAACAGGTGCAGAGACTAATGCTTTCTTAAGTATTTCAAATGCTTCTACACAATCATCATCAAAGACAAATGGTATATCTTTTTGCAATAAATTAGTCAGAGGCCGAGAAATTTTGGAGAAGTCCTTAATGAACCTCCTATAAAATCCGGCGTGACCAAGGAAACTTCTTATACCTTTGATGTCCTTGGGACATGGCATCTTTTCAATAGCATCAACCTTGGCTTTATCAACTTCAATACCTCTTTCGGAAACTTTGTGCCCCAAGACAATACCTTCATTAACCATAAAGTGGCACTTTTCCCAATTCAAGACAAGATTAGTTTCTTCACATCTCTGCAAAACTCGATCAAGATTGCTCAAGCAATCATCAAAAGAGGAACCATAGACGGAAAAGTCGTCCATGAAAACCTCACAAATCTTTTCACAAAAGTCAGAGAATATAGCCATCATGCATCTTTGAAAGGTAGCAGGTGCATTACATAAACCAAAAGGCATACGTCTATAAGCAAAAGTACCAAAAGGGCATGTAAAAGTAGTCTTTGATTGATCTCTAGCCGACACAGGTATTTGAGAGAAACCAGAATAACCATCTAGAAAGCAGTAATGTGTATGTTTGCATAATCTTTCTAGCATTTGATCAATAAAAGGTAAGGGGTAATGATCTTTCTTAGTAGCTTTATTTAATTTGCGGAAATCAATTACCATCCTATAACCTGTGATAATTCTTTGTGGAATCAATTCATCTTTATCATTAGGAACAACAGTAATACCTCCCTTCTTAGGGACACAATGGACAGGACTTACCCACTGACTATCAGCAACGGGATAAATTATACCTGCCTCCAGAAGCTTGAGTATTTCTTTTCTTACCACTTCTTTCATTTTAGGATTCAGACGTCGTTGAGGATCACGAACTGGTTTGGCATCTGCTTCCAAATTTATTTTATGTTGACATAGAGTGGGACTAATGCCCTTAAGATCATCAAGAGTATATCCAATAGCAGCACGATGCTTCTTCAGAGTTTTCAATAATCTTTCTTCTTCATGCTCTGAAAGGTTAGCACTAATAATAACAGGATATATCTTCTTTTCATCAAGATAAGCATATTTAAGATTATCAGGCAAAGGTTTAAGCTCAAACACGGGATCACCCTTGGGTGGAGGGAGATCCCCTAAAATCTCAACAGGTAAATTGTGTTGCAGAACGGGTTCCTGTTTAAAGAATACTTCATCTATTTCCCTTCTTTCATTCATGAACATATCATTTTCATGGTCTAGCAAATAGTGTTCTAAAGGATCACTAGGAGGTACGGCAATAGAAGCAAGACCAATAATTTCATCCTTACTAGATAATTCTTCCTCGCGATGTTGTTTACTAAATTTAGAGAAATTAAACTCATGAACCATATCATCCAAGCCAATAGTAAGAACATTCTTTTCGCAATCTATCTTAGCACTAACAGTGTTCAAGAAGGGTCTACCAAATATAATGGGACAAAAGCTATCTTGTGGAAAAGTGAGAACAAGAAAATCAGTAGGATATTTAGTTTTCTAACACAAGACTTCAACATCTCTAACAATCCCAATTGGTGAAATAGTATCTCTATTAGCAAGTTTAATTGTAACATCAATATCTTCTATCTCAGCAGGTGCAATTTTTCATTCTTAATTTCTTCGTACAAGTCATAAGGTATAACACTAGCACTAGCACCCATATCACATAAGCCATGATAACAATGATCTCCTATTTTAACAGAAATAACAGGCACGCCTACCACAGGTCTATGTTTATCTTTATCACAAGGCTTAGCAATTCTAGCAGTTTCACCTTCGAACTGAATAACATGCCCATCAATATTATCTGACAAGAGATCTTTAACAATAGCAACATTAGGTTCTACTCTAACTTGCTCAGGGGGTACATAAGTTCTGATATTGCTTTTACGAACAACAGTTGAAGCTTTAGCATGATCCTTTACTCTAACAGGGAAAGGTAGTTTCTCAACATAAGAAGTAGGAACAATAGGATCATTATAAGTGACAATCTTTTCTTCAACTTTAATAGGTGCAGCTACTTTTACTTCTATGGGAGGATGATATTTAAACCACTTCTCCTTAGGGAGATCAACATAAGTAGCAAAAGATTCACAGAAAGAAGCTACTATCTCAGAGTCAAGTCCATATTTAGTGCTAAACTTACGGAAAATATCGGTATCCATAAAAGATTTAACACAATCAAACTTAGGTGTCATACCTGACTCCTTACCTTCGTCGAGATCCCAATCTTCAGAGTTGCATTTAATTATATCCAATAAATTCCATCTGAATTCAATAGTCTTCATCATAAAAGAGCCAGCAAGAAGTATCGAGCATGGTGCGATTGTTTTCAGAAAGCCGAGCATAAAAACTTTGCATAATTATTTCTCTCGAGAGCTCATGATTGGGGCATGAATATAACATTGATTTAAGCCTCCCCCAAGCTTGAGCGATGCTTTCTCCTTCGCGAGGCCAGAAATTATATATATAATTGCGATCACGATGAACAAGATGCATAGGGTAATACTTTTGATGAAATTCCAATTTCAATCTTTTATAGTCCCACGATCTCGTATCACATAGCCTATACCATATCAATGCGTCTTCCTTCAAAGATAAAGGGAAGACCTTCTTCTTAGCAACATCATCGGGTACACCTGCAAGCTTAAATAATCCACAAACTTCATCCACATATAATAAGTGCTCATCAGGATGCTTTGTTCCATCTCCTGTAAAAGGATTAGCTAGCAGTTTTTCCATCATACCCGAAGGAAATATCAAAAGGAGTTTCATTTTCAATAGGTTCAGTAGGTTGAGGAGCAACTATTTGCTCTACTGGACGGGGTGAAGATACCCCGAACAAGCCCCTCAGAGAATTACTTTCCATAGTAACAAGTGACAGTAAATTTCAGCACACTAAATAAATTTCTCCTTACCAAATTCCACCTACCAAAGGCGCTACACTCCCCGGCAACGGCGCCAGAAAAGAGTCTTGATGACCCACAAGTATAGGGGATCTATCGTAGTCCTTTCGATAAGTAAGAGTGTCGAACCCAACGAGGAGCAGAAGGAAATGATAAGCGGTTTTCAGCAAGGTATTCTCTGCAAGTACTGAAATAAGTGGTAACAGATAGTTTTGTGATAAGGTAAATTGTAACGAGCAACAAGTAACAAAAGTAAATAAGGTGCAGCAAGGTGGCCCAATCCTTTTTGTAGCAAAGGACAAGCCGGAACAAACTCTTATAATAGGAAAAGCGCTCCCGAGGACACATGGGAATATCGTCAAGCTAGTTTTCATCACGTTCATATGATTCGCGTTCGGTACTTTGATAATTTGATATGTGGGTGGACCGGTGCTTGGGTGCTGTTCTTACTTGAACAAGCATCCCACTTATGATTAACCTCTATTGCAAGCATCCGCAACTACAACAAAAGTATTAAGGTAAACCTAACCATAGCATGAAACATATGGATCCAAATCAGCCCCTTACGAAGCAACGCATAAACTAGGGTTTAAGCTTCTGTCACTCTAGCAACCCATCATCTACTTATTACTTCCCAATGCCTTCCTCTAGGCCCAAATAATGGTGAAGTGTTATGTAGTCGACGTTCACATAACACCACTAGAGGCTAGACAACATACATCTTATCAAAATATCAAACGAATACCAAATTCACATGACTACTAATAGCAAGACTTCTCCCTTGTCCTCAGGAACAAACGTAATTACTCACAAAGCATATTCATGTTCATAATCAGAGGGGTATTAATATGCATAAAGGATCTGAACATATGATCTTCCACCAAATAAACCAACTAGCATCAACTACAAGGAGTAATCAACACTACTAGCAACCTACTAGCACCAATCCCGGACTTTGAGACAAGAATTGGATACAAGAGATGAACTAGGGTTTGGAGATGAGATGGTGCTGGTGAAGATGTTGATGGAGATTGCCCTCTCCCGATGAGAGGAGCGTTGGTGATGACGATGGTGATGATTTCCCCCTCCCGGAGAGAAGTATCCCCGGTAGAACAGCTCTGTCGGAGCTCTAGATTGGTTCCGCCAAGGTTCCGCCTCATGGCGGCGGAGTCTCGTCCCGAAAGGTTGCTTCCTATTTTTTTCTCATCGAAAAACTTCATATAGGAGAAGATGGACGTCAGAGACCCACCAGGGGGCCCACGAGGTAGGGGCGCGCCCTAGGGGGGGCGCCCTCCACCCTCGTGAGCAGGGTGTGGGGCCCCTGGACTTCATCTTTGGCGAGGATTTTTCTTTATTTATTTTAAGATGTTCCGTGGAGTTTCAGGACTTTTGGAGTTGCGCAGAATAGGTCTCTAATATTTGCTCCTTTTCCAGTCCATAATTCTAGCTGCCGGCATTCTCCCTCCTTATGTAAACCCTGTAAAATAAGAGAGAATAGCCATAAGTATTGTGACATAAAGTTAAATAACAGCCCATAATGCAATAAATATCGATATAAAAGCATGATGCAAAATGGACGTATCACACCTCTATCTCTAAACATGTGGATATATTTATCGTTATCGGCTTCCGCTTGAGGACAAGCGAGGTCTGAGCTTGGGGGAGTTGATACGTCCATTTTGCATCATGCTTTTATATCGATATTTATTGCATTATGGGTTGTTATTACACGTTATGTCACAATACTTATGCCTATTCTCTCTTATTTTACAAGGTTTACATGAAGAGGGAGAATGCCGACAACTGGAATTCTGGGCTGGAAAAGGAGCAAATATTGGAGACCTATTCTGCACAACTCCAAAAGTCCTGAAACTTCACGGAAGTCATTTTTGGAATTTATAAAAAATACTGAGCGAAGAAAATACCAGAGGGGGCCCACACCCTGGCCACGAGGGTGGGGGCGCACCCTACCCCCTGGGCGCACCCCCTGCCTCGTGGGCCCCCTGGCAGGCCTCTGGTGCCCATCTTCTGCTACAAGCACTGAAATTATCGGTAACAGATAGTTTTGTGATAAGGTAATTTGTAATGGGTAACAAGTAAGAGTGCCCATCTTCTGCTATATGAAGTCTTTCTCCTCCTCGTTGGGTTCGACACTCTTAATTATCGAAAGGAGTACGATAGATACCCTACACTTGTGGGTCATCACACCTCCGAGTTCTGCATACGTTCAGCTCGATGACGTCCCTCAAACTCTTGATCCAACAAAGTGTCGAGGGAGAGTTCCGTCAGCACGACGGAGTGGTGACGGTGATGGTGAAGTGATCCGCGCAGGGCTTCACCTAAGCACTATGTGAATATGACCGGAGGCATAAACTGTGGAGGGGGGCGTGGCACACGGCTAGGAATCAATGTTATGTGTTCTAGCGGTGCCCCCCCACCATATATATATAGGTGGGAGAGGGAGAGGGACAGCAAGGGGCACCCCAAGTAGGTGTAATCCTACTTGGGAGCCTCCCACAAGTCGGCCTCCCCCCTTCCATAAGTGGACGGAGGGGGAAGGAAAGAGGGGAAGGGAGAAGGAAAGGGGAGAAAGAGAGGGGGAGGCCGAATCCTCCCCTTTCCTTCTTCCTTCCCCTCTTTCCTTCCCCCTATTTCGGCCTACATGGGGCGCACCAACCCCCTAGGGGCTGGTCTGTCCCCTTCTTGGCCCATTAGGCCCATGTAGTTGCCGGGGGATGCCCGGAACCCCTTTCCGGTGACCCGATACATACCCGGTACCGCCGGAACACTTCCAGTGTCTGAATACTATCGTCCTATATATGAATCTTTACCTCTCGACCATTTAGAGACTCCTCGTCATGTCCGTGATCTCATCCGGGACTCCGAACAACATTCGGTGACCAAATCACATAACTCATATAATACAAAATCGTCATCGAATGTTAAGCGTGCGGACCCTGTGGGTTCAAGAACTATGTAGATATGACCAAGACACCTCTCCGCTCAATAACCAATAGTGGAACTTGGATGCTCATATTGGTTCCTACATATTCTCTGAAGATCTTTATCAGTCGTACCGCAATGACAAGATACGTAATTCCCTTTGTCATCGGTATGTTACTTGCCCGAGATTCGATCGTCGGTATCTTCATACCTAGTTCAATCTCGTTACCTGCAAGTCTCCTTACTCGTTCCGTAATACATCATCCCGCAACTAACTCATTAGTCACATTGCTTGCAAGGCTTATTATGATGTGCATTACCGAGAGGGCCCAGAGATACCTCTCTGATACTCGGAGTGTCAAATCCTAGTCTCGATCTATGCCGACCCAACAAACACCTTCGGAGATACCTGTAGAGCATCTTTTTAATCACCTAGTTACATTTTGACGTTTGATAGCACACAAGGTATTCCTCCGGTATCCGGAGTTGCATAATCTCATAGTCAAAGGAATATGTATATGCCATGAAGAAAGCAATAGCAATAAAACTTAATGATCATTATGCTAAGCTAACGGATGGGTCTTGTCCATCACATCATTCTCCTAATGATGTGATCATGTTCATCAAATGACAACACATGTCTATGGTTAGGAAACTTAACCATCTTTGATTAACGCGCTAGTCTAGTAGAGGCTTACTAGGGACACTGTGTTTTGTCTATGTATCCACACATGTATCAAGTTTCCGGTTAATACAATTTTAGCATGAATAATAAACATTTATCATGATATAAGGAAATATAAATAACAACTTTATTATTGCCTCTAGGGCATATTTCCTTCAGTCTCCCACTTGCACTAGAGTCAATAATATAGATTACATTGTAATGATTCTAACACCCATGGAGTATTAGTGCTGATCATGTTTCGCTCGTGGAAGAGGCTTAGTCAACAGGTCTGCTACATTCAGATCCGTATGTATTTTGTAATTCTCTATGTCTCCCTCCTTAACTTGATCACGGATGGAGTTGAAGCATCTCTTGATGTGTTTGGTTCTTTTGTGAAATCTGGATTCCTTCGCCAAGGCAATTGCTCCAGTATTGTCACAAAAGATTTTCATTGGACCCGATGCACTAGGTATTACACCTAGATCAGATATGAACTCCTTCATTCGCTGCTTCTGAAGCAGCTATGTACTCCGCTTCACACTTAGATCCCGCCATGACGCTTTGCTTGGAACCGCACCAACTGAAAGCTCCACCATTCAATATAAATACGTATACGGTTTGGGACTTAGAGTCATCCGGATCAGTGTCAAAGCTAGCATCAACATAACCATTTACGGCGAGCTCTTTGTCACCTCCATAAATGAGAAACATGTCCTTAGTCCTTTTCAGGTACTTCAAGATGTTCTTGACCGTTGTCCAGTGATCCACTCCTAGATTACATTGGTACCTCCCTGCTAGACTTATAGTAAGGCACACATTAGGGAGAAAATTCCTTATTTGACACTATTTTAAAATCTGCTTCCTTATTTGACACTAGAAAAGTTTTTCTTTCCTATTTGACACAAGTTCTAAATTTTATTCCCTATATGACATTTCTGTCCATTTTGAGACTAAATGACACCTGAAATGACTCTTTTGCCCCTCATGTGGTATGTGTGTGGGGGGCAATAGCGCACACACGCAGCATCAGTGCGAGGGCAGGAGCACACACGCAGCAACACATACACATGCACCAACGCACACACGCGCACACACATGCAACAACACGCACGCGTGCGTGCACACACGCACACACATGCAACAACACATACACATGCACCAACGCACACACGCGCACACACACGCAACAACACGCGTGCGTGCGTGCACACACGCACACACACACAGAGCAACACACACGCACGCGTGCACACACACGCATCAACACACAAGCACGCGCACACATATGTAGCAACACACACGCACGCAGCACACACACACATGCACGCAGCACACACGTAGGCAGCACATAGGCACGCAACAGCACACACACACGCGCGCGCGCGCGTACACACGCAGTACCAAACACACACGCAGCAGCACACATGCACACACATGCAGCAGCACACATGTGCCCGTGCACCCACACACGCAACAGCACACACGCACACACACACAGATACCGCATGAGGGGCAAAATCGTCTTTTCAGGTGTCATTTAGGCTCAAAATGGATGGAAGTGTCGTATAGGGAATAAAATTTAGGACTAGTGTCAAATAGGGAAGAAAAACTTTTCCAGTGTCAAATAAGGAACCAGATTTTAAGACAATGTCAAATAAGGAATTCTCTCCACATTAGGTCTGGTACACAACATAGCATACATGATAGAACCTATGGCTGAGGCATAGGGAATGACTTTCATTTTCTCTCTATCTTCTGCAGTGGTCGGGCAATGAGTCTGACTCAACTTCACTCCTTGTAACACAGGCAAGAACCCTTTCTTTGACTGATCCATTTTGAATTTCTTCAAAACTCTATCAAGGTATGTGCTTTGTGAAAGTCTAATTAAGCGTCTTGATCTATCTCTATAGATCTTGATGCCCAATATATAAGTAGCTTCACCGAGGTCTTTCATTGAAAAACTCTTATTCAAGTAACCTATTATGCTATCCAGAAATTCTATATCATTTCCAATCAATAATATGTCATCCACATATAATACTAGAAATGCTACAGAGCTCCCACTCACTTTCTTGTAAATACAGGCTTCTCTGAAAGTCTGATAAAACCATATGCTTTGATCACCTCATCAAAGCGTATATTCCAACTCTGAGACGCTTGCACCAGTTCATAAATGGATCACTGGAGCTTGCACACTTTGTTAGCAGCTTTAGGATCGACAAAACCTTCTGGTTGCATCATATACAACTCTTCTTTAAGAAATCCATTAAAGAATGCAGTTTTGACATCCATTTGCCAAATATCATAATCATAAAATGCGGCAATTGCTAACATGATTCGGACAGACTTAAGCATCGCTATGGGTGAGAAGGTCTCATTGTAGTCTACTCCTTGAACTTGTCGAAAACCTTTCGCAACAAGTCGAGCTTTGTAGACAGTAACATTACCATCAGCGTCAGTCTTCTTCTTGAAGATCCATTCATTCTCTATGGCTTGCCGATCATCGGGCAAGTCAACCAAAGTCCATACTTTGTTCTCATACATGGATCCTATCTCAGATTTCATGGCCACAAGCCATTTTGCGGAATCTGGGCTCATCATCGCTTCCTCATAGTTCATAGGTTCATCATGGTCTAGTAACATGACTTCTAGAACAGGATTACCGTACTACTCTGGTGCGGAACGTGCTCTGGTTGACCTACGAGGTTTAGTAGTAACTTGATCTGAAGTTTCATGAACAATATCATTAGCTTCCTCTCTAGTTGGTATAGGCATCACGGGAACGGTTTTCTGTGATGAGCTACTTTCCAATTCGAGAGATGGTACAATTACCTCATCAAGTTCTACTTTCCTCCCACTCACTTCTTTCGAGAGAAACTCCTTGTCTAGAAAGGATCCATTCTTAGCAACCAAGATCTTGCCTTTGGATCTGTGATAGAAGGTGTACCCAACAGTTTCTTTTGGGTATCCTATGAAAACGCACTTCTCCGATTTGGGTTCGAGCTTATCAGGTTGAAACTGTTTCACATAAGTATCGCAACCCCAAACTTTAAGAAACGACAGCTTAGGTTTCTTGCCAAACCATAGTCCATACGATGTCGTCTCAACGGATTTAGACGGTGCCCTATTTAAAGTGAATGCATTTGTCTCTAATGCATAACCCCAAAACGATACTGGTAAATCGGTAACACTACAAAAAATACACTTTCGTGATAATACGTGTTTGTCACAGCAGGTCACGTTTTCTGTCATGCATGTACATCCATGACGATTTTATGACAGAATCAAGATAGTCATACCCGTGTTGTCGTAGAAGTGTTCCATGACATTACCAAAATTATCATCACGGAAGTGTCCACTTCCATGACCATAAATCACACGTCATAGAAGTGCTTTCGTCAAGGGTGACCGACACGTGGCATGCACCATAACGGGTCGCCGTTAAGCTATTGGGTTCCGATTTGGATCCGATAACCCGTTAACAGCCCAAACCAATGAAGATTTTCCACGTGTAAAATTCTCATTCGCCGGCAGATCCACGTGTCGGCCCGGCATTCGGACAGTTGTCATCCAATGAATGGACGGAACGCGCGTATGATACGTTGACATGTGTCACGGCCCAATAGTGGCCCATTCACGTTAAAAGGCCGAGCCTATTAAAATAAGCGGGTCGGCCCATTAGCAGCCTACTTGAGTCAGGCCCATTCACAAGCACGGCCCATACAAGTTACACAGAATCAGCCAATCAAAGGCCCATTCTAGATTTGACAATTTCTAGCCCATCGTCAGTTTTAGCCCGTTAACGGCCCGCTACAGTTGGGCCAATTCTAGCCCGTTGTGACTTTAGGCCTGTCCTCGGACCATTCGGTAAACGGGCCAATTCCTAGCCCATTTTGTCTTTCAGCCTGTTAACGGCCCGCACAATAGTTGGGCCTTTGATTTTGGGTCCATTAGGGGCCCACGTTCTGCAGGGCAAAATTTCTACCCGACACAACTTTCGGACTGTTAAAAGCCTAGTTTGCAAATTGGACCTCCGCTGGCCCATAACACTTTTGGCCTCTTACTAGCCCGTAAAGTAAATGGGCCGAGACAAAATTGACATTTATTTCGGCCTGCTAGAGGCCTGTGGGCCATTTCCATTTATACGGCCCTATCGAGCTTTTGGCCTATTAACGGCCTGCTAAGAGCCGTTGTTACTATGGGCCACATCATTTGGGATCCACTAAATATTATTTTGACCAGCCCAATTAAGGCCCGCTTTGACTACACATGTTTGTTCGTTTGTATGGCGTCCAGGAAATGTTTGGGCGTGTTGGCCCCCGTTTCAATGATATAGCATATTCAAGAATTATCCTACTCTATACTATCGCCTCTACAAAACATACACTATACAATAAAAAGACTAAGGCATAGAAACGTAGAATAATCCTACACTATACAATAAATAAATTATAGCCGAATATACCCACTAGGCATTGTAGTTTGACACCAATGATAATAAAGAATACACAAACAGCAAATTACATACACTAGACAAATAAAGCTCATACATCATGGACACGCATCAACAGAACTTACCATTTGAATTATAATCTCTTCAGAAAATAGGATTGGCCGGATTCAGATAGCACAAATTTCATTCTGCAAAATCTCCAATTCCTTCGTGGTTACCTCAGTGTCTCGTTTCATTTTTTGAATCCTGCATCTAATACCTGCAAGTCCAGTCTCAACTTGTTGATTGTACATTGAGAATCATGTACACGTTGTCTTGCCACCTCTAGTTGATGCTCGAGAAGATCAGCACATTCCAATTCCAATCCATAATCATTTGGTAACAGCCATGCCGCACTGCTCGCAGATCTTTGTGTTGATGTCACTTCATCCTGAAATGTTTCTGTAAGTACACATGACTAGGGCAAATATATAGTTACAACAGCGAAGCGAGCAAGACAGACTATTTTCTACATGGAAAAACATGATTAATGGTAATGTTACACATCATGAAGCATAAGCAGGTGATAGTTTAAAAATTATAAAAATGGTAGTCTGTGCAGCCCGCATACAGAAATCTCTCTTAGCTCACCAGAGGAGCATGATGTTGGGGCCAAATCTAAAACACAGACATGTTACAAATTTAGACAGCATGTTGTGTTGGTTACATCTTGCAGTTGATTACTATATGGTTTATTTGGTGGAAGATAATATGTTCATATCCATTATGCTATTTAATACCCCTCTGATCTTGAGCATGATTATCATTTGTGAGTAGTTACTTTTGTTCTTGAGGTCACGGGAGAAATGTCGTTGCAAGTAATCATGTGAACTTGATATGTGTTCGATATTTTGATGATATGTATGTTGTGATTCCCTTAGTGGTGTCATGTGAACGTCGACTACATGGCACTTCACCATCTTTGGGCCTAAGGGAATGCATTGTGGAGTAGTTATTAGATGATGGGTTGCTAGAGTGATAGAAGCTTAAACCCTAGTTTATGCGCTACTTTGTAAGGGACCGATTTGGATCCAAATATTTAATGCTATGGTTAGATTTTATCTTAATACTTTTCTCGTAGTTGCGGATGCTTGCGATGGGGTTAACCATAAGTGGGAGATTTGTTCAAGTAAGAACAACACCCAAGCACCGGCCCACCCACATATCAAATTATCAAAGTAGCGAACACGAATCAAACCAACATAATGAAAGTGACTAGATGAAATTACCATGTACCCTCTAGAATGCTTGTCCTATTATAAGAGACTGTTTTGGTATGTTCTTTGCCACAAAAGGATTGGGCTACCTTGCTGCACTTTATTTACTGTTACCATTACTTTCTCATTGCAAATTATCTTGCTATCAAACTACCTGGTACCGACAATTTCAGTGCTTGCAGAAAATACATTGCTGAAAACCACTTGTCATTTCCTTCTGCTCCTCATTGGGTTCGACACTCTTACTTATTGAAAGGACTATGATTGATCCCCTATACTTGTGGGGCATCAGGCTATTATCAAGTAGATATCACACTGACCATCTTTCAGTTGGCAATCCTTTGGGGCGATTGTGTAGACCTCATAACATCATGGTCTTGCCAAAGAAGTCGAACGCGGCCCATGTGGGTGATTACATGCCGGTTAGTATGGTCTCAAAAGCGCAGGTTTACTCCGAGAGGAGGAGGGTGAATGGGATATTTTTGGAAATTCATCAAACTCTAATGAATTTGACAAAGATCAGAGTGAAGAAATAGAAACGCTAGAAAACTAAGTCATCACAGAAAGTAAAAGGATGCATACAAGATACATACATATGAAGAACATGCAATCATATAGTCATACAAGGATGAGGAAGATGAAATGAAGAAGTGGAATACAGCATGATGAAAGTCTTCAATAAGTAGATCACAAATTCTTCAGCAATGGAATAAAGTAAGGGATGGGTGAGGAATTTGAAACCAGGTTGGCTCGGTGAAGACACAAAGATTTGGTAGACTAGTTCCAGTTGTTGTATCAACTGTACATTTGGTTGAGGCAGCTGAGACGAACTCGGAGGACACACTGTCTCGCCATATTCCTCTTGAGCTAAGGTCACTTAGACCTCGCCCAATCACTCGTGGTAAGTCTTCAACCTAGACTTCCAAAATCTTCACAGACTTGTTCACCAGCACACCACAATGACTCTTGGGTGCTCAGAACTTGATGCCTAACCGTCTAGAAGAATGACAATCTTCAAAGGTAGAAGGCGTTGGATCACACAGATCAATCTCTTCAGTGATGCTCAATCACTTTGGCTCTGGGTTTTCCTCACTTAGGATTCTCTCAAAGTCGTCAGAGGATGGGCTGCTCTAGAATGACAAGTGTCAAATTCTCTCCGAGCAGCCAACCAACAAGTGGTTCTGGGGGCGGCTATTTATAGCCAAGGGGCAACCCGATATGAATAGTCATAAATTGCCTTCTATGATATGGCCATTGTCAGGATAAGGATCCACTCGACAGCTGGCCCATGGCGCAGCAACGATCGGAATTTGAATCTCAAATTCATTGGGGCACTCAATTTCCTCACTTTTATGCAGATCGCACTGGTGAAATCCTAACTCCTCAACTTGACCAAATTCGTCAGCGACCAGATGAAATTTTTCACTGTCGCTAGCAAATGCGTCTGCTGTTCTGGAGATTTCCAAAGGCTTCACTCGAAGCGGCTTGTGTATGTATAGGTTTGAGCATCACTTTGGAAATGTGAACTATGATTCACCTAGACACAATTTAACAATACGGTTTTCCTATGACTCAAAATAAGAAGAGAGAAACTACGAAAATAAAAGTCTTCAAGCTTCAAGTCTACACATCAATTTCTTCAAAGGCCATACCAATTTCATCACCAAACTCTTCACTTGAAGAAATCCATTTTTAGGGGTCGTCTTCCATGTGTTAAACCAAATCTTCAGGGACAATATCTCATGTGTACACTGATGCGGCTTGAACTACGTCGGTATTTCCCCAAAGAGGAAGGGATGATGCAGCACGGCTACAGTAGGTATTTCCCTCAGTGATGAAACCAAGGTTATCGAACTAGTAGGAGAACCAAGCAACACTATGTAACGATACCTGCACACAAAGAACAAATACTTGCAACTCAATACTTATGAGGGGTTGTTAATCCCTTTTAGGTAACGGCGTCAGAAATTGGCGAGTTGTTGGGAGACTTGACCTGATTCTCCCTGGCAAAAAGATAGATAAAATTGTGGTAGATTGGATAAATAGATCTCGCAATAAAACAAAATAAAATAAATAAAAGAAAAAGTGCAGCAGGGTATTTTTGGGTTTTTGGAATAATAGACCTGAAAGTAAAAGCAAACAAAAATAGATCTCGAAGGCAAATATGAAAAAGAATAGACCCGAGGGGCGTAGATTTCACTAGTGGCTTCTCTCGAGGAAAATAACATACGATGGGTAAACAACTTGCGGTTGGGCAATTGATAGAACTTCAAATAATTATGACGATATCCAGGCAATGATCGGTATATAGGCATCACGTCCAAAATTAGTAGACCGACTCCTGCCTGCATCTACTACTATTACTCCACACATCGACTGCTATCCAGCATGCATCTAGTACATTAAGTTCATGGAGAAACGAAGTAATGCAATAAGAACAATGCATGATGTCGACAAGATCTATTCATGTAGGAATAGGCCCCATCTTGTTATGCTTAATGGCAACAATCAATACGTGTCTTGCTGCCCCTTCTGTCACTAGGAAAGAGCACCGCATGACCGAACCCATCACAAAGCACCCCTTCCCATGGCAAGAAAAATCGATCTAGTCGGCCTAACTAAACCAAAGATTCGAAGAAGAAATACGAGGCTATAAGTAATCATGCATATAAGAGATCAAAAGAAGACTCAAATAACTTTCATGGATAAAATAGATCAGATCATAAACTCAAAGTTCATCAGATCCCAACAAACACACCAGAAAAAGAGTTACATCAAATAGATCTCCAAGAGACCATTGTATAGAGAATCAAAAGAGAGAGGAAGTCATCTAGCTACTAACTATGGACCCGAAGCTCTACAATGAAGTACTCACGCATCATCGGAGAGGCACCAATGAGGATGATGAACCCCTCCATGATGGTGTCTAGATTAGATATGGTGGTTCTGGAACTTGCGGCAGATGGAATTGTGTTTCGTCTACTCCCCTAGGATTTTGGATTTTTGGTGTATTTATAGAGCAAGGAGGCGGTGTGGGAGGCAGCCGAGGTGGGCACAACCTGGTCTCAGGCGTGCTCAGGTGGGTTGTGCTCCCCTTGGAGCCCCCTCTGGTACTTCTTTGGCCCAACAGGTGCCTTTTGGTCCAGAAAAAATCTCCAAAAAGTTTTGCTGCATTTGGACTCCGTTTGGTATTGATTTTCTGCGAAGTAAAAAACAAGCAAAAAACAACAACTGGCACTGGCACTATGTCAATAGGTTAGTCCCAAAAAAATGATATAAAGTTGCTATAAAATGATTGTAAAACATCCAAGAATGATAATATAACAACATGGACCAATCAAAAATTATAGATACGTTGGAGACGTATCAGCATCCCCAAGCTTAATTCCTGCTCGTCCTCGAGTAGGTAAATGATAAAAATCGAATTTTTAATGTGGAATGTTGCCTATCATGTTCATCACATATTGTTTTCTTTTGTAGCATGGACATTTGGGCTTTTATATGATTCAAAGCAATAGTCTAGTTTTGACATGAAGATTTCAATACTCAATCGTATCAACAAGCAACCACGTCTTTCAAAATAACAACACTAAAGCAAGTTATCCCTAGCCCATTATGATCAACCATTGATCCATTCATGAAACACACTCGCATATTAGCTACACCCAATGCTCAAGTACGATCATAGTGCCCCTTAGTTGGTGCTTTATAAGAGAAGATGGAGACCCAAACAAAAATACAAATTTGCATAAAGTAAATAGAAAGGCCCTTCACAGTGGGAAGTAGGGATTTGTAGAGGTGCCAGAGCTCAAAGCAAAAAAAGATAGATATAAAACATTTTGGGTGGCATGCTTTTCCTGTCAACGAAAACGATCGAGTAATTCCCAACACTTTCCATGCTAGATATATCATAGGCGGTTCCCAAACAGGAAATAAAGTTTATTCCTTTTTCCACCATACTTCCACATTCCACGGCTAGCCATATCCACGGGTGCCGTCCATACCAACACTTCTCAAGGAATTTATTATTTGACAACATAAAGTAAATTCTTTTTTCATTTCAGGACTGGGCATCCCTAATACCTTTTTCGTGCTCTCGTGCAATGACAAGTGAATAAACACTCATCTTGAGAATAACACATCTAGCATGGAAAAATATCAGCCACCCCCTACCGTTTCATGAGCGGTCACACAAAAGGAATTTTATTTTGAAAATTAGAGACGGCACATACAAATTTGCTTAGAATGACACGGAAACACCGCATATAGGTAGGTAAGGTGGACTCATGTGGCAAAACTAGTTTAAAGGATTTTGGATGCACAAGTAGTAATCATACTTAGTGCAAATGAAGGCTAGCAAAAGATTGAGAAGTAACCAACCAAGAAAAGAAAAATCACATAAGCAAGCATTAAGCATAACTAACACCGAATAATGCACCATAAGTAGGATGTAATTTCATGGCATAACTATTGACTTTCGTGCTTGCATAGTGAATCACAAACCTTAACACAAATATTCTTACTAAAGCATAATTACTCATCAACATGACTCACATATCACTATCATCATATCACAAAACTATTACAAAGAATCAAGTTTATATTTTCCAATAATCATCATGAAAGTTTTTATTATATCCCTCTTGAATATCTAGCACTTTGGGACTAATTTCATATGTTGCTTTTGCACAAATCTAAGTGAAGAAAATGAGCATAAAAAATTTCTTCTCTCAAAATAATATAAGTGAAGCAAGAGAGAATTTCTTCAAAAATTACTAACTCTCAAATAAATCTAAGTGAAGCATGAGAGCATTTCTTCAAAAATAATAAAGCACACCATGCTAAAAAAGGTATAAGTGAAGCACTAGAGCAATTCTATAGCTCAAAAAATTTAAGTGAAGCATATCAAGCAATTCTAACAAATCATAGCATAATTTTGGCTTTCTCAAATAGGTGTGTCTAGCAAGGAAAGATGACACAAACTAAAAAGTAAAACAAGCAAAGACTCGTATAATACAAGACGCTCCAAGCAAACTCATGATATGTAACGAATAAAAATATAGTTCCAAGTAAAATACTGATGGTCGTTAGAAGAAAGAGGGGATGCCACTCAGGGCATAGTCAAGCTTAGTTGCTTGTTCCTCTTTGGATACTAACTTGGGGTGTCGTGAGAATCCCCAAGCTTAGGCTCTTATTACTCCTTGTTCCTTCATCCATCATGATCTCACCAAAAACTTGAAAACTTCAATCACACGAAACTCAACAAAACCTTCGTGAGATCTGTTAGTATAACAAAGCAAATCACTACTCTAAGTACTGTTGCAAACCCATCCATATTTTATTTTTGCATTATATCTACTGTACTCCAACTTTACCATGGCTTATACCCTCCAATACGAACCATAGATTCATCAAAATAAGCACACATCGCAAAGAAAACAGAATCTGTTAAAAACAGAACAATCTGTAGCAATCTGAAAACTTCGTATACTTAGGTCACTCCAAAAATACTGAAAAATTAGGACAATGTAGGCAATTTGTATATCAATCGTAAGTACACAAATCAGGATTTTATCGTGCTTATGTGAATATTGAAAATTATTGTACTGGGCGCAAAAGTTTCTATTTTTCAACAAGATCAAATCAACTATCAACCAACATGACCCCAAAGGCTTTGCTTGGCACAAACACTAATTAAATCATAAAAGACACAATCATAACAGTAGCATAATTGTGCAAACACTCAAGAACAGAAAGAAAAATACTAAAATAAAATTTATTCATTGCGTTGCCTCCCAACAAGCACTATCGTTTTATGCCCCTAGCTAGACATAATGCATAGATCTAAGTATTGTCATCTTTAGTTTCCAACTCCTCAATCAAACACCTAGAATTCTCCAAAGATTTAGCATACAATTTTTCAATAATGATACTCCTAGGAACTAGTTTGAAGAATTCATTCTTGCAAATAGGGTCTTTTATCACTTCAGCAAAATCTGGGTGAATACTAATCATCTTAAGATCTTCCTTGTTACTATTAGAAGTTGCACCCTTGTTTTTAATGACTTGAGTAATCTTGCCAATTTTTACTGGAGTTTTTCAATAGTTCTAGCGGAAGAAAAGTCGTGATTAGGTTACAAAAAACTCTTCCAACTTATCAATTATAGAGGGGCTCTCCTTTATTCTCTCGTTGAATGCGGGTTCTTTTTCTTTTAGCACTTTAAGAGCATCTCCTGCTTTTGACCCAATTCTATTAGCAAGATTATGCATCCTTTTATCTAATTTTTCAATATTTTCTTCAGTGAGCATTTTGATTTCAATAGCATCTAGCCTTTCCATAACATGCTCGAGAGTTAAAGTTGTTTCAATAATCATAAGAGGTGATGAACCCACTAGATTTCCCATAGCATTAAAAGCATATAGAGAAGGACACATCAAGAAGTTCCCACCGGTAATCGTATCAAGGACGAATCTATACCAAGTAGTGATGCCCACATATAAACAGCGAAGAAGAACAATGGTAGATTGCTTACAAATAGATCTATTATGAGCATTACAAATCCTATACCAAGCATCTTTTAAATTCTCCCCTCCCCTTTGTTTGAAATTAAGAACCTCGTTCTCGGGGTGCATGTTGGACATGGGGTTCCAGCAAACCCTTAAGGTTCGAACACTAGGGTGCGCGCGAAGTCTTTCCCTCCTACCGATCTACGCTCTAGCTCGCTAAGATCTTGCGGGCGAACTCGACGAACTCACAACACAGAAAACACGGGGTTTATACTGGTTCGGGCCACCGTTGTGGTGTAATACCCTACTCCAGTGTGGTGGTGGTGGATTGCCTCTTGGGCTGATGATGAACAGTATAGGGGAAGAACAGCCTCCTGAGGTTGAGGTGTTCTTGTGCGTATGAACTTGTGGCGTGTGGGTTCGATCTCGGTTCAACCTCCTTTCTCTCTACTGTGGTGGCTAGTCCTATTTATAGAGGCCCTGGTCCTCTTCCCAAATATTGAGCGGGAAGGGAGACAACAACGACGGGCAAATTTGAAGGGGGACAGCTATAGTACAAGCTATCCTGACAAAAGCGGTCTTCGCCTGCGAAAAGCTCTGGGGTGATGCCGTCTTGGGCTCCACGATGACCTCCGCATTGCCATCCTCCTGGTCTTGGTCTCGTTGCACCAATATGGCAACCTTTGCATGATGCCTCGGTACTCTTCGCCTGCGCTGGCCTCCTTAGCACCAAAGAGGAAATGGGGACGCTGTGCGCACTGGCGCCCACCTGGCACCCGCCTGGTACCGTTCGTCATGGCTCACGTCACGAGAGCCTCGTGAAGTTTGCCCCGCCTTGATATTTCCGCTCCTCGTGAGCCTGACTGGCTAGGCTACACCAGAGGAGGTCTTGGGTCGTCCGCCTCGTGAGGCTTGGACCCTCGCGAGGGTCTTGGATGCCTTGTTGATGAAGATGGGCCGTACAGCCTCCTGCTTGGCCATGCCGTGGGCCGCAGGCAGGTAAGTCTGGGGATCTCCGTTCCCAGAACGCCGACAGTAGCCCCCGGGCCCAAGGTGCGCTCGGGCTTGGCTTCACGGCGAAGCCAAGGGTCAAGTTCGAAGCACCGTGGACCCCAAAAGCCTACGGCCTCGGTCGACGCGTGGAGTGATACATCTCCGTCGTATCTACTTTTCCAAACACTTTTGCCCTTGTTTTGGACTCTAACTTGTATGATTTGAATGGAACTAACTCGGACTGGTGATGTTTTTAGCAGAATTGCCATGATGTTGTTTTATGTGCAGAAAACAAATATTCTCGGAATGACCTGAAACTCCACGGAACATCTTAGAAAAAATAATAAAAAATCCTCACCAAAGATGAAGACCAGGGGGCCCACACCCTGTCCACGAGGGTGCCCCCCCCTCTAGGGTGCGCCCTCCTACCTCGTGGGCCCCTGCATGCCCTCTGACGCCAACTCCAACTCTATATATCTTCTTTCGAAGAGAAAAAAATCAGAGAGAAGAAATCATCGCGTTTTACGATACGGAGCCGCCGCCAAGCCCTAAAACCTCTCGGGTGGGCTGATCTGGAGTCTGTTCGGGGCTCCGGAGAGGGGGATTCATCGTCGTCGTCATCATCAACCATCCTCCATCACCAATTTCATGATGCTCACCGCCGTGTGTGAGTAATTCCATCGTAGGCTTGCTGGACGGTGATGGGTTGGATGAGATTTATCATGTAATCAAGTTAGTTTTGTTAGGGTTTGATCCCTAGTATCCACTATGTTCTGAGATTGATGTTTCTATGACTTTGCTATGCTTAATGCTTGTCACTAGGGCCCGAGTGCCATGATTTCAGATCTGAACCTATTATGTTTTCATGAATATGTGTGTGTTCTTGATCCTATCTTGCAAGTCTATAGTCACCTACTATGTGTTATGATCCGGCAACCCTGAAGTGACAATAATCGGGACCACTCCTGGTGATGACCATAGTTTGAGGAGTTCATGTATTCACTATGTGCTAATGCTTTGTTCCGGTTCTCTATTAAAAGGAGGTCTTAATATCCCTTAGTTTCCATTAGGACCCCGCTGCCACGGGAGGGTAGGACAAAAGATGTCATGCAAGTTCTTTTCCATAAGCACGTATGACTATATACGGAATACATGCTTACATTACATTGATCAATTGGAGCTAGTTCTGTGTCACCCTATGTTATGACTGTTACATCATGAACCGCATCCGGCATAATTATCCATCACTGATCCGGTGCCTACGAGTTTTCCATATACTGGTTCTCGCTTATTTACTTTCCTGCTGCTACTGTTACAATCACTACAAAATACCAAAAATATTTACTATTGCTTGCACTACTCTTTTGTTATCGTTACCACCACTATCATATTACTGTGCTACTAAACACTTTGCTGCAGATACTAAGTTTCCAGGTGTACTTGAATTGACAACTCAGCTGCTAATACTTGAGAATATTCTTTGGCTCCCCTTGTGTCGAATCAATAAATTTGGGTTGAATACTCTACCCTCGAAAACTGTTGCGATCCCCTATACTTGTGGGTTATCAAGACCTTTTTCTGGCGCCGTTGCCGGGGAGCATAGCTCTATTCTTTAAGTCACTTGGGATTTATATCTGCTGGACACTCTGAAGAACTTGAAAGACGAGAAAACAAAAATCTATCTCTCAACTACGAGGGGAGGTAAGGAACTGCCATCTAGCTCTGCACTTGATTCACCTTCTGTTATGAGTAAGCTTGCAACACCTAAACCTGCTTCTGCTATTCGTTCCGATATGTCGCATGTTATTGATGATGCCACTTCTGCTATGCATGATACTTATGATGAAACTGCTTCTATGCCTGATACTACTGTGCCCCTTAGTGAATTTCTTGATGAACAAATTGCTAGGGCTAGAGAGAAAGAAATTATTGAATCTGAATATGATGATGAAAATATGCCTGTTATTCCTGAGGGTTATGTTTTTGATATGGAATCTTCTGCCGCTATTTTAGCTTGCAAAGATAGATATGAGCTCAAGAGATTAACAAAGAATCACTCAGAGATAAAATGAAACCTGACCCTGCTTTTGCTACTTCACCTATCTGTGTTCCCGATAAGGATTATGAATTCTCTGTTGATCCTGATTTAATTACTTTGGTTGAATCTGATCCTCTTTATGGCTATGAATCTGAAACTGTTGTGGCACATCTTACTAAGTTAAATGATATAGCCGCCCTGTACACAAATGATGAGAGATCGCGCTACTTTTATATACTTAAAATATTTCCGTTCTCGTTAACGGGTGATGCTAACATATGGTTTAATTCTCTTGATCCTGGTTGTGTGTGTAGTCCCCAGGATATGATTTATTACTTCTCTGCTAAATATTTCCCTGCTCATAAGAAACAAGCTGCTTTGAGGGAAATATACAACTTCATGCAAATTAAAGAAGAGAGTCTCCCACAAGCTTGGGGGAGGCTTCTCAAGCTACTTAATGCTTTGCCTGATCATCCTCTTAAGAAACCTGAAATACTTGATATCTTTTATAATGGACTAACCGATGCTTCCAGAGATTACCTGGATAGTTGTGCTGGTTCTCTTTTCAGGGAAAGAACACCGGATGAAGCTGAAATTTTATTGAATAATATGTTGACAAATGAAAATAATTGGCCACCTCCTGAGCCAGCTCCAGAGCCAGTTCCTGCTCCAATTACTGAGCCTATTCCTAAACCAACTCCGAAGAAGAGAGGTGTTCTATTTCTCAGTCTCGAAGATATGCAAGAGGCAAAGAAATCTATGAAATAAAAAGGTATTAAAGCTGAAGATGTTAAGAATTTACCTCCTATCGAAGAAGTATATGATCTTAATCCTTTATTTATTGAAGAACCTCTTGATCTTGATATCCCGACAGAGGTAGTAAAGGTAAATTCCCTCTATAGATATGATAAAGCTGAAGTCCCTCCTACTAAAATTGCTAGTCAGTGCTTGGATGAGTTTGATAACTTTATGTTTAAGCAAGACGACTTCAATGCTTATTTCGGTAGACAATTAAAAGAAAAGGCTTATATGATTAGATGCTTGGGTGATTATATGGCTAATATTAGAGGTGAACTTAAACTTGTTAGTAAACATGCTTCTATGGTTACCACTCAAGTAGAACAAGTACTTAAAGCTCAAAAAGAAGTGCTTGATGAAATGAATAGTAAGAAAAATGATTATGATGTTAGATTGGCTACTAGAACTGGTAGAATGACTCAGGAACCTTTGTATCCTGAAGGCCACCCTAAGAGAATCGAGCAAGATTCTCAGAGAAATAACATTGATGCACCTAGTTCTTCTAAAAAGAAGAAAAAGAAAAACGATAGAACTGTGCAACCTTCTTGTGAACCTATTGTTGAACCACCTGATAATCCAAATGATATCTCTATGTATGATGCTGAAACACAATCTGGTAATGAACATGAACCTAGTGAAAATATTAATGATGATGTTCATGATGATGCTCAACTTAGTAATGATAATGATGTAGAAGTTGAACCTGTTGTTGATCTTGATAACCCACAATCAAAGAATCAAAGTTATGATTAAAGAGACTTTGTTGCTAGGAAACATGGTAAATAAAGAGAACCATGGGTTCAGAAACCCATGCCTTTTCCTCCCGAACCATCCAAGAAAAAGGATGATGAGGATTTTGAGCGCTTTGCTGAAATGATTAGACCTATCTTTTTACGTATGCGATTGACTGATGTGCTCAAAACTAATCCTTATGCTAAATATATGAAGGATGCCATTACTAATAAAAGAAAGATACCAGAAGCTGAAATTTCCACCATGCTTGCTAATTATACTTTTAAGGGTGGAATACCAAAGAAACTTGGAGATCCCAGAGTACCTACTATACCATGCTCCATTAAAAGAAATTATATTAAAACTGCTTTATGTGATCTTGGAGCCGGTGTTAGTGTGATGCCTCTCTCTTTATATCGTAGACTTGACTTGAATAAGTTGACACCTACTGAAATATCTTTGCAAATGGCTGATAAATCAACTGCTATACATGTCGGTATTTGTGAGGATGTGCCTGTTGTGGTTGCAAACGTTACTATTTTAACGGACTTTGTTATTCTTGATATTCCCGAGGATGATAGTATGTCTATTATTCTTGGAAGACCTTTTCTTAATACTGCAAGGGCTGTTATTGATTGCCACAAAGGCAATGTCACTTTTCATGTTAATGGTAATGAGCACACGGTACACTTTTTGAGGAAACAACCTCAAGTTCATAGTATCAACTCTATTGAAAAAATTCCATCAATTATATTTGGAGGTTTTGAATTTCCCCTTCCTACTGTCAAGAAGAAATATGATATACTTGTTATTGGGGATGTGCATATCCCCGTTGAGGTAACCTAGTGTTATTCAAAATTTCTCCGGTTTGATGACTATCGGAATGAGTTTGTTAACAAGACTTGATCAACCTTTTTAGTGGATCTTTTTGATGAGCATGAGATGGATGAAACTAGAAGCACTAACTTCTATACCCCTTCTATACTTTTTGTTACTTAGTTGAAATAAAGTAAAAATAGTATTTTTCTGTCTGTTTCCTGACTTATCCATGCAATATAAAAATATCCCAAAAATAAAAGTCCTCAGAATGCCATGCCAATTTAATATGATTTTTTCGGGAATATTTGAGGATTTACTGTGCAAAAATTACCGCGGGGGGAGCTGCCACCTGGCCACGAGGGTGGAGGGCGCGCCCTACCCCCTGGGCGCGCCCCCCTGCCTCATGGGCCCAAGGTGGCCCTCCTCCACTTATCCCAGCACCCATCTTCTTCCTCTACCTCACACAAACCCGAAAAACCAACTCAAGCACGAGTTCCAGCCACTCTTGCTGTGATTTTCGATCTCCTTGCTCAAAGCACCTCTCGCAAAACTGCTTGGGGAGATTGTTCCTTGGTATGTGACTCCTCCATTGGTCCAATTAGTTTTTGTTCTAGTGCTTTATTCTTTGCAAATTTGTGCTGCATAGGTGACCATGTTCTTGAGCTTGCATGTCAAATTTATATGGTTCCAAGTAGTTCTAATGCTTGATATAGGCTCTAGGCACTTGTAGGAGTAGTTGCTATCAGTTTTATTGAAGTTGGTTCACTTTTGTTTGAAGTTACTAAAAATTTCAGAAAATTTTCACAGAAAACAATATGCTTAGGAAGATGTTCCAAGGTGGTTCTTCTAAGAAGAAAGGACCCAGGCTTGCTATGCGTGATGCTGACGAGGATCCACCAAGAGACGCTCTAGTGCGGCCTTGCGAAAGGTTGTCGGAAAATTTTATGGATCGTGCGGGAATTAAAGAAGAATATAAAGCATATTTGCACAATGCCGGTCTTGAGGATTTTGAGGCTAACAAATGCCCCCAGTATCATGATCTCACAGGTTCATTTGTGAGGAGGTTTGAGTATTCATCTTTGCGTAGTTCTCCTTCAGTCATGTTTGATCTTTATGACAAATCTTATACCATGGACTTAGAGGATTTCACTTTTGCTTGCAAACTTCCATCATGGGGCAGTATTAGGGATCCCCCTAAATCTGAATTTAGAAACTTTCTTGCAAGTATAACTGTAGTGGAGTCCAGAGATATAACGCAAGCTACCATAGGGAGCATTCACTTTCCTGCTATACATTATTTTGCTCTCTTCATCGGTAGATGCATAAATGCTAAGGATGAAGCATGTCATGTTGGGGAACGTAGCAGAAATTGAAAATTTTCCTACATGTCACCAAGATCTATCTATGGAGAACCAAGCAACGAGGGGAAGGAGAGTGCATCTACATACCCTTGTAGATTGCTAAGCGGAAGCGTTCAAGAGAACGGGGTTGAAGGAGTCGTACTCGTCGTGATCCAAATCACCGGATATCCTAGTGCCGAATGGACGGCACCTCCGCGTTCAACACACGTACAGCCCGGTGACGTCTCCCATGCCTTGATCCAGCAAGGAGAGAGGGAGAGGTTGAGGAAGACTCCGTCCAGCAGCAGCACAACGGCGTGGTGGTGGTGGAGGAGCGTGGCAATCCTGCAGGGCTTCGCCAAGCAACACGGGAGAGGAGGAGTACTTGGGAGAGGGGGAGGGCTGCGCCAGAACTTGGGTGCGGCTGCCCTCCCACCCCCACATATATATAGGGGCAAGGGAGAGGGGTCCGGCCCCCTCAGATCCAATCTGAGGAGGGGGCGGCGGCCAGGGGGGTTGCCTTGCCCCCCAAGGCAAGGGGGGCGCCCCCCTTTAGGGTTTCCCCCAAGCCCTAGGCGCCTTGGGCCTTGGTGGGGGGGTGCACCAGCCCACCTGGGGCTGGTCCCCTCCCACACTTGGCCCATGCAGCCCTCTGGGGCCGGTGTCCCCACTTGGTGGACCCCCGGGAACCTCCCGGTGGTCCCGGTACGTTACCGATAAAACCCGAAACTTTTCCGGTGACCAAAATAGGACTTCCCATATATAAATCTTTACCTCCGGACCATTCCGGAACTCCTCGTGACGTCCGAGATCTCATCCGGGACTCCGAACAACATTCGGTAACCACATACAAACTTCCTTTATAACCCTAGCGTCATCCAACCTTAAGTGTGTAGACCCTACGGGTTCGGGAACCATGCAGACATGACCGAGACGTTCTCCGGTCAATAACCAACAGCGGGATCTGGATACCCATGTTGGCTCCCACATGTTCCACGATGATCTCATCGGATGAACCACGATGTCAAGGACTCAATCGATCCCGTATACAATTCCCTTTGTCTAGCGGTATTGTACTTGCCCGAGATTCGATCGTCGGTATGCCGATACCTTGTTCAATCTCGTTACCGGCAAGTCTCTTTACTCGTTCCGTAACACATCATCCCGTGATCAACCCCTTGGTCACATTGTGCACATTATGATGATGTCCTACCGAGTGGGCCCAGAGATACCTCTCCGTTAACCGGAGTGACAAATCCCAGTCTCGATTCGTGCCAACCCAACAGACACTTTCGGAGATACCTGTAGTGCACCTTTATAGCCACCCAGTTACGTTGTGACGTTTGGTACACCCAAAGCATTCCTACGGTATCCGGGAGTTGCACAATCTCATGGTCTAAGGAAATGATACTTGACATTAGAAAAGCTTTAGCATACGAACTACGATCTTTGTGCTAGGCTTAGGATTGGGTCTTGTCCATCACATCATTCTCCTAATGATGTGATCCCGTTATCAACGACATCCAATGTCCATGGTCAGGAAACCGTAACCATCTATTGATCAACGAGCTAGTCAACTAGAGGCTTACTAGGGACATGGTGTTGTCTATGTACCCACACATGTATCTGAGTTTCCTATCAATACAATTATAGCATGGATAATAAACGATTATCATGAACAAGGAAATATAATAATAACTAATTTATTATTGCCTCTAGGGCATATTTCCAACAGTCTCCCACTTGCACTAGAGTCAATAATCTAGTTCACATCGCCATGTGATTAACACTGATAGGTCACATCGCCATGTGACCAACATCCAAAGAGTTTACTAGTGTCTAAACTAGTTCACATCACCATGTGATTAAGTCTCAATGAGTTCTGGGGTTTGATCATGTTTTGCTTGTGAGAGAGGTTTTAGTCAACGGGTCTGCAACATTCAGATCCGTATGTACTTCGCAATTCTCTATGTCATATTGTAAATGCTGCTTCCACGCTCCACTTGAAGCTATTCCAAATGGTTGCTCCACTATACGTATCCGGTTTGCTACTCAGAGTCATTCGGATAGGTGTTAAAGCTTGCATCGACGTAACCCTTTACGCCGAACTCTTTATCACCTCCATAATCGAGAAACATGTCCTTTATTTACTCCAAGGACAATTTTGACCGCTGTCCAATGATCCATTCCTGGATCATTCTTGTACCCCTTGACTGACTCATGGCAAGGCACACTTCCGGTGCGGTACACAGCATAGCATACTATAGAGCCTACGTCTGAAGCATAGGGGACGACCTTCGTCCTTTCTCTCTCTTCTGCCGTGGTCGAGCTTTAACTCTTAACTTCATACCTTACAACTCAGGCAAGAACTCCTTCTTTGACTGATCCATCTTGAACACCTTCAAGATCATGTCAAGGTATGTGCTCATTTGAAAGTACCATTTAGCGTTTTGATCTATCCTCATAGATCTTGATGCTCAATGTTCAAGTAGCTTAATCCAGGTTCTCCATTGAAAAACACTTTTCAAATAACCCTATATGCTTTCCAGAAATTCTACATCATTTCTGATCAACAATATGTCAACAACATATACTCATCAGAAATTCTATAGCGCTCCCACTCACTTCTTTGGAAATACAAGTTTCTCATAAACTTTTGTATAAACCCAAAATCTTTGATCATCTCATCAAAGCGTACATTCCAACTCCGAGATGCTTACTCCAGTCCTTAGAAGGATTGCTGGAGTTTTGCATATTTGTTAGCGTTCTTCAGGATTGACAAAACCTTCTGGTTGTATCACATACAACCTTTCCTCAAGAATATCGTCGAGGAAACAATGTTTGACATCCTACCTGCAAGATTTCATAAATAATGCAGTAACTGCTAATCCATTTCCAACAGACTCTTAGCATCGCTACGAGTGAGAAAGCCTCACCGTAGTCAACTCCTTGAACTTGTCGGAAAACATCTTAACGACAAGTCGAGCTTTCTTAATGGTGATTCTTACCATCATTGTCTGTCTTCCTTTTAAAATCCATCTGTACCCAACGGCCTTACGACCATCAAGTATTTCTTCCAAAGTCATGGATCCTTTCTCGGATTTTATGGCCTCGAGCCATTCGTCGGAATCCGGGCCCACCATCGCTTCTCCATAGCTCGTAGGTTCATTGTTGTCTAGCAACATGACCTCTAAGACAGGATTGCGTACCACTCTGAAGTAGTACGCATCCTTGTCACCCTACGAGGTACGGTAGTGACTTGATCCGAAACTTCATGATCACTATCATAAGCTTCTACTTCAATTGGTGTAGGCGCCACAGGAACAACTTCCTGTGCCCTGCTACACACTAGTTGAAGTGACGGTTCAATAACCTCATCAAGTCTCCACCATCCTCCCACTCAATTCTTTCGAGAGAAACTTTTCCTCGAGAAAGGACCCGTTTCTAGAAACAATTACTTTTGCTTCCGGATCTGAGATAGGAGGTATACCCAACCATTTTGGGTATCCTATGAAGATGTATTTATCCGTTTTGGGTTCGAGCTTATCACGATGAAACTTTTTCACATAAGCGTCGCAGCCCCAAACTTTTAAGAAACGACAACTTAGGTTTCTCCAAACCATAGTTCAAACGGTGTCGTCTCAACGGAATTACGTGGTGCCCTATTAAAGTGAGTGCGGTTGTCTCTAATGCCTAACCCATGAACGATAGTGGTAATTCGATAAGAGACATCATGGTACGCACCATATCCAATAGGGTGCAACTATGATGTTCGGACACACCATCACACTATGGTGTTCCAGGCGGTATTAATTGTGAAACAATTTCCACAATGTCTTAATTGCGTGCCAAAGCTCGTAACTCAGATACTCATCTCTATGATCATATCATAGACATTTTATCCTCTTGTCACAATGATCTTCAACTTCACTCTGAAATTACTTGAACCATTCAATAATTCAGACTTGTGTTTCATCAAGTAAATATACTCAGTATCTACTCAAATCATCTGTGAAGTAAGAACATAACGATATTCACTGCATGCCTCAGCACTCATTGGACTGCACACATCAAAATGTGTTACTTCCAACAAGTTGCTATCTTGTTCCATCTTACTGAAAACGAGGCTTTTCAGTCATCTTGCCCATGTGGTATGATTTGCATATCTCAAGTGATTCAAAATCAAGTGAGTCCAAACGATCCATCTGCATGGAGTTTCTTCATGCGTATACACCAATAGACATGGTTTGCATGTCTCAAACTTTTCAAAAACGAGTGAGTCCAAAGATCCATCAACATGGAGCTTCTTCATGCGTTTTACACCAATATGACTTACATGGCAGTGCCACAAGTAAGTGGTACTATCATTACTATCTTATATCTTTTGGCATGAAAATGTGTGTCACTACGATCGAGATTCAATAAACCATTCCTTTTAGGTGCAAGACCATTGAAGGTATTATTCAAATAAACAGAGTAACCATTATTCTCCTTAAATGAATAACCGTATTGCGATAGACATAATCCAATCATGTCTATGCTCAACGCAAACACCAAATAACAATTATTTAGGTTTAACACCAATCTCGATGGTAGAGGGAGCGTGCGATGCTTGATCACATCAACCTTGGAAACACTTCCAACACATATCGTCAGCTCACCTTTAGCTACTCTCCATTTATTCCGTAGCTTTTATTCCGAGTTACTAACACTTAGCAACCGAACCGGTATCTAATACCCTGGTGCTACTAGGAGTACTAGTAAAGTACACATTAACATAATGTATATCCAATATACTTCTATCGACCTTGCCAGCCTTCTCATCTACCAAGTATCTAGGGTAATTCTGCTCCAGTGGCTGTTCCCCTTATTACAGAAGCACTTAGTCTCGGGTTTGGGTTCAACCTTGGGTTTCTTCACTAGAGCAGCAACTGATTTGCCGTTTCATGAAGTATCCCTTCTTGCCCTTGCCCTTCTTGAAACTAGTGGTTTCACCAACCATCAACAATTGATGCTCCTTCTTGATTTCTACTTTCGCGGTGTCAAACATCGCGAATACTCAAGGATCATCATATCTATCCCTGATATGTTATAGTTCATCACGAAGCTCTAGCAGCTTGGTGGCAATGACTTTGGAGAAACATCACTATCTCATCTGGAAGATCAACTCCCACTCGATTCAAGTGATTGTTGCACTCAGACAATCTGAGCACAAGCTCAACGATTGAGCTTTTCTCCCTTAGTTTGCAGGCTAAGAAAATTGTCGGAGGTATTATACCTCTTGACGTGGGCACGAGCCTGAAATCCCAATTTCAGCCCTCGAAAAATCTCATATGTTCCGCGACGTTTCGAAAACGTCTTTGGTGCCTCAACTCTAAACCGTTTAACTGAACTATCACGTAGTTATCAAAACGTGTATGTCCGATGTTCGCAACATCCACAGACGACGTTTGGGGTTCTGCACACTGAGCGGTGCATTAAGGACATAAGCTTTCTACTGATCGCATAATCGCTACTGTCAACTTTCAACTATATTTTCTCTAGGAACATATCTAAAATAGTAGAACTAAAGCGCGAGCTATGACATAATTTGCAAAGGTCTTTTGACTATGTTCAGGATAATTAAGTTCATCTAATGAACTCCCACTCAGATAGACATCCCTCTAGTCATCTAAGTGATTACATGATCCGAGTCAACTAGGCCGTGTCCGATCATCACGTGAGACGGACTAGTCATCATCGGTGAACATCTTCATGTTGATCGTATCTACTATACGACTCATGCTCGACCTTTCGGTCTCTTGTGTTCCGAGGCCATGTCTGTACATGCTAGGCTCGTCAAGTTAACCTAAGTGTTTCGCGTGTGTAAATCTGTCTTACACCCGTTGTATGTGAACGTAAGAATCTATCACACCCGATCATCACGTGGTGCTTCGAAACGACGAACTTTCGCAACGGTGCACAGTTAGGGGGAACACTTTCTTGAAATTTTAATGAGGGATCATCTTATTTACTACCGTCGTTCTAAGCAAATAAGATGCATAAACATGATAAACATCACATGCAATCAAAATAGTGACATGATATGGCCAATATCATTTTGCTCCTTTTGATCTCCATCTTCGGGGCTCCATGATCATCATCGTCACCGGCATGACACCATGATCTCCATCATCGTGTCTCCATGAAGTTGTCTCGCCAACTATTACTTCTACTACTATGGCTACCGGTTAGCAATAAAGTAAAGTAATTACATGGCGTTGTTCAATGACACGCAGGTCATACAATAAATAAAGACAACTCCTATGGCTCCTGCCGGTTGTCATACTCATCGACATGCAAGTCGTGATTCCTATTACAAGAACATGATCAATCTCATACATCACATATCATTCATCACATTCTTCTTGGCCATATCACATCACATAGCATACCCTGCAAAAACAAGTTAGACGTCCTCTAATTGTTGTTTGCATGTTTTACGTGGCTGCTATGGGTTTCTAGCAAGAACGTTTCTTACCTACGCAAAACCACAACGTGATATGCCAATTGCTATTTACCCTTCATAAGGACCCTTTTCATCGAATCCGTTCCGACTAAAGTGGGAGAGACTGGCACCCGCTAGCCACCTTATGCACCAAGTGCATGTCAGTCGGTGGAACCTGTCTCACGTAAGTGTACGTGTAAGGTCGGTCCGGGCCGCTTCATCCCACAATACCGTCGAAACAAGATTGGACTAGTAACGGTAAGCATATTGAACAAAATCAACGCCCACAACTACTTTGTGTTCTACTCGTGCAAAGAATCTACGCAATAGACCTAGCTCATGATGCCACTGTTGGGGAACGTAGCAGAAATTCAAAATTTTCCTACGTGTCACCAAGATCTATCTATGGAGAAACCAGCAACGAGGGGAAGGAGAGTGCATCTACATACCCTTGTAGATCGCTAAGCGGAAGCGTTCAAGAGAACGGGGTTGAAGGAGTCGTACTCGTCGTGATCCAAATCACCGGAGATCCTAGTGCCGAACGGACGGCACCTCCGCGTTCAACACACGTACAGCCCGGTGACGTCTCCCACGCCTTGATCCAGCAAGGAGAGAGGGAGAGGTTGAGGAAGACTCCGTCCAGCAGCAGCACAACGGCGTGGTGGTGGTGGAGGAGCGTGGCAATCCTGCAGGGCTTCGCCAAGCACCGGGAGAGGAGGAGTACTTGGGAGAGGGGGAGGGCTGCGCCAGAACTTGGGTGCGGCTGCCCTCCCACCCCCACATATATATAGGGGCAAGGGAGAGGGGGCCGGCCCCCTCAGATCCAATCTGAGGAGGGGGCGGCGGCCAGGGGGGTTGCCTTGCCCCCAAGGCAAGGGGGCGCCCCCCTTTAGGGTTTCCCCAAGCCCTAGGCGCCTTGGGCCTTGGTGGGGGGCGCACCAGCCCACCTGGGCTGGTCCCCTCCCACACTTGGCCCATGCAGCCCCTGGGGCCGGTGGCCCCACTTGGTGGACCCCCGGGACCCTCCCGGTGGTCCCGGTACGTTACCGATAAAACCCGAAACTTTTCCGGTGACCAAAACAGGACTTCCCATATATAAATCTTTACCTCCGGACCATTCCGGAACTCCTCGTGACGTCCGGGATCTCATCCGGGACTCCGAACAACATTCGGTAACCACATACAAACTTCCTTTATAACCCTAGCGTCATCGAACCTTAAGTGTGTAGACCCTACGGGTTCGGGAACCATGCAGACATGACCGAGACGTTCTCCGGTCAATAACCAACAGCGGGATCTGGATACCCATGTTGGCTCCCACATGTTCCACGATGATCTCATCGGATGAACCACGATGTCAAGGACTCAATCAATCCCGTATACAATTCCCTTTGTCTAGCGGTATTGTACTTGCCCGAGATTCGATCGTCGGTATGCCGATACCTTGTTCAATCTCGTTACCGGCAAGTCTCTTTACTCGTTCCGTAACACATCATCCCGTGATCAACCCCTTGGTCACATTGTGCACATTATGATGATGTCCTACCGAGTGGGCCCAGAGATACCTCTCCGTTAACCGGAGTGACAAATCCCAGTCTCGATTCGTGCCAACCCAACAGACACTTTCGGAGATACCTGTAGTGCACCTTTATAGCCACCCAGTTACGTTGTGACGTTTGGTACACCCAAAGCATTCCTACGGTATCCGGGAGTTGCACAATCTCATGGTCTAAGGAAATGATACTTGACATTAGAAAAGCTTTAGCATACGAACTACGATCTTTGTGCTAGGCTTAGGATTGGGTCTTGTCCATCACATCATTCTCCTAATGATGTGATCCCGTTATCAACGACATCCAATGTCCATGGTCAGGAAACCGTAACCATCTATTGATCAACGAGCTAGTCAACTAGAGGCTTACTAGGGACATGGTGTTGTCTATGTACCCACACATGTATCTGAGTTTCCTATCAATACAATTATAGCATGGATAATAAACGATTATCATGAACAAGGAAATATAATAATAACTAATTTATTATTGCCTCTAGGGCATATTTCCAACAGTCTCCCACTTGCACTAGAGTCAATAATCTAGTTCACATCGCCATGTGATTAACACTGATAGGTCACATCGCCATGTGACCAACATCCACAGAGTTTACTAGTTTCTAAACTAGTTCACATCACCATGTGATTAAGACTCAATGAGTTCTGGGGTTTGATCATGTTTTGCTTGTGAGAGAGGTTTTAGTCAATGGGTCTGCAACATTTAGATCCGTATGTACTTCGCAATTCTCTATGTCATATTGTAAATGCTGCTTCCACGCTCCACTTGGAGCTATTCCAAATGGTTGCTCCACTATACGTATCCGGTTTGCTACTCAGAGTCATTCGGATAGGTGTTAAAGCTTGCATCGACGTAACCCTTTACGCCGAACTCTTTATCACCTCCATAATCGAGAAACATGTCCTTTATTTACTCCAAGGACAATTTTGACCGCTGTCCAATGATCCATTCCTGGATCATTCTTGTACCCCTTGACTGACTCATGGCAAGGCACACTTCCGGTGCGGTACACAGCATAGCATACTATAGAGCCTACGTCTGAAGCATAGGGGACGACCTTCGTCCTTTCTCTCTCTTCTGCCGTGGTCGAGCTTTAACTCTTAACTTCATACCTTACAACTCAGGCAAGAACTCCTTCTTTGACTGATCCATCTTGAACACCTTCAAGATCATGTCAAGGTATGTGCTCATTTGAAAGTACCATTTAGCGTTTTTGATCTATCCTCATAGATCTTGATGCTCAATGTTCAAGTAGCTTAATCCAGGTTTTCCATTGAAAAACACTTTTCAAATAACCCTATATGCTTTCCAGAAATTCTACATCATTTCTGATCAACAATATGTCAACAACATATACTCATCAGAAATTCTATAGTGCTCCCACTCACTTCTTTGGAAATACAAGTTTCTCATAAACTTTGTATAAACCCAAAATCTTTGATCATCTCATCAAAGCGTACATTCCAACTCCGAGATGCTTACTCCAGTCCTTAGAAGGATTGCTGGAGCTTTGCATATTTGTTAGCGTTCTTCAGGATTGTCAAAACCTTCTGGTTGTATCACATACAACCTTTCCTCAAGAAACTGTCGAGGAAACAATGTTTTGACATTCTATCTGCAAGATTTCATAAATAATGCAGTAACTGCTAATCCATTTCCAACAGACTCTTAGCATCGCTACGAGTGAGAAAGCCTCACCGTAGTCAACTCCTTGAACTTGTCGGAAAACATCTTAACGACAAGTCGAGCTTTCTTAATGGTGATTCTTACCATCATTGTCTGTCTTCCTTTTAAAATCCATCTGTACCCAACGGCCTTACGACCATCAAGTATTTCTTCCAAAGTCATGGATCCTTTCTCGGATTTTATGGCCTCGAGCCATTCGTCGGAATCCGGGCCCACCATCGCTTCTCCATAGCTCGTAGGTTCATTGTTGTCTAGCAACATGACCTCTAAGACAGGATTGCGTACCACTCTGAAGTAGTACGCATCCTTGTCACCCTACGAGGTACGGTAGTGACTTGATCCGAAACTTCATGATCACTATCATAAGCTTCTACTTCAATTGGTGTAGGCGCCACAGGAACAACTTCCTGTGCCCTGCTACACACTAGTTGAAGTGACGGTTCAATAACCTCATCAAGTCTCCACCATCCTCCCACTCAATTCTTTCGAGAGAAACTTTTCCTCGAGAAAGGACCCGTTTCTAGAAACAATTACTTTTGCTTCCGGATCTGAGATAGGAGGTATACCCAACCATTTTGGGTATCCTATGAAGATGTATTTATCCGTTTTGGGTTCGAGCTTATCACGATGAAACTTTTTCACATAAGCGTCGCAGCCCCAAACTTTTAAGAAACGACAACTTAGGTTTCTCCAAACCATAGTTCAAACGGTGTCGTCTCAACGGAATTACGTGGTGCCCTATTAAAGTGAGTGCGGTTGTCTCTAATGCCTAACCCATGAACGATAGTGGTAATTCGATAAGAGACATCATGGTACGCACCATATCCAATAGGGTGCAACTATGATGTTCGGACACACCATCACACTATGGTGTTCCAGGCGGTATTAATTGTGAAACAATTTCCACAATGTCTTAATTGCGTGCCAAAGCTCGTAACTCAGATACTCATCTCTATGATCATATCATAGACATTTTATCCTCTTGTCACAATGATCTTCAACTTCACTCTGAAATTACTTGAACCATTCAATAATTCAGACTTGTGTTTCATCAAGTAAATATACTCAGTATCTACTCAAATCATCTGTGAAGTAAGAACATAACGATATTCACTGCATGCCTCAGCACTCATTGGACTGCACACATCAAAATGTGTTACTTCCAACAAGTTGCTATCTTGTTCCATCTTACTGAAAACGAGGCTTTTCAGTCATCTTGCCCATGTGGTATGATTTGCATATCTCAAGTGATTCAAAATCAAGTGAGTCCAAACGATCCATCTGCATGGAGTTTCTTCATGCGTATACACCAATAGACATGGTTCGCATGTCTCAAACTTTTCAAAAACGAGTGAGTCCAAAGATCCATCAACATGGAGCTTCTTCATGCGTTTTACACCAATATGACTTACATGGCAGTGCCACAAGTAAGTGGTACTATCATTACTATCTTATATCTTTTGGCATGAAAATGTGTATCACTACGATCGAGATTCAATAAACCATTCCTTTTAGGTGCAAGACCATTGAAGGTATTATTCAAATAAACAGAGTAACCATTATTCTCCTTAAATGAATAACCGTATTGCGATAGACATAATCCAATCATGTCTATGCTCAACGCAAACACCAAATAACAATTATTTAGGTTTAACACCAATCTCGATGGTAGAGGGAGCGTGCGATGCTTGATCACATCAACCTTGGAAACACTTCCAACACATATCGTCAGCTCACCTTTAGCTAGTCTCCGTTTATTCCGTAGCTTTTATTTCGAGTTACTAACACTTAGCAACCGAACCGGTATCTAATACCCTGGTGCTACTAGGAGTACTAGTAAAGTACACATTAACATAATGTATATCCAATATACTTCTATCGACCTTGCCAGCCTTCTTATCTACCAAGTATCTAGGGTAATTCTGCTCCAGTGGCTGTTCCCCTTATTACAGAAGCACTTAGTCTCGGGTTTGGGTTCAACCTTGGGTTTCTTCACTAGAGCAGCAACTGATTTTGCCGTTTCATGAAGTATCCCTTCTTGCCCTTGCCCTTCTTGAAACTAGTGGTTTCACCAACCATCAACAATTGATGCTCCTTCTTGATTTCTACTTTCGCGGTGTCAAACATCGTGAATACCTCAAGGATCATCATATCTATCCCTGATATGTTATAGTTCATCACGAAGCTCTAGCAGCTTGGTGGCAATGACTTTGGAGAAACATCACTATCTCATCTGGAAGATCAACTCCCACTCGATTCAAGTGATTGTTGCACTCAGACAATCTGAGCACAAGCTCAACGATTGAGCTTTTCTCCCTTAGTTTGCAGGCTAAGAAAATCGTCGGAGGTCTTATACCTCTTGACGTGGGCACGAGCCTGAAATCCCAATTTCAGCCCTCGAAACATCTCATATGTTCCGCGACGTTTCGAAAACGTCTTTGGTGCCTCAACTCTAAACCGTTTAACTGAACTATCACGTAGTTATCAAAACGTGTATGTCTGATGTTCGCAACATCCACAGACGACGTTTGGGGTTCAGCACACTGAGCGGTGCATTAAGGACATAAGCTTTCTACTGATCCGCATAATCGCTACTGTCAACTTTCAACTATATTTTCTCTAGGAACATATCTAAAACAGTAGAACTAAAGCGCGAGCTATGACATAATTTGCAAAGGGTCTTTTGACTATGTTCAGGATAATTAAGTTC
Source organism: Triticum aestivum (assembly GCF_018294505.1). Lineage (NCBI taxonomy): Eukaryota > Viridiplantae > Streptophyta > Magnoliopsida > Poales > Poaceae > Triticum > Triticum aestivum. Next base: position 268,102,200 of record NC_057807.1, on the reverse strand, counting down.
ATCTAATGAACTCCCACTCAGATAGACATCCCTCTAGTCATCTAAGTGATTACATGATCCGAGTCAACTAGGCCGTGTCCGATCATCACGTGAGACGGACTAGTCATCATCGGTGAACATCTTCATGTTGATCGTATCTACTATACGACTCATGCTCGACCTTTCGGTCTCTTGTGTTCCGAGGCCATGTCTGTACATGCTAGGCTCGTCAAGTTAACCTAAGTGTTTCGCGTGTGTAAATCTGGCTTACACCCGTTGTATGTGAACGTAAGAATCTATCACACCCGATCATCACGTGGTGCTTCGAAACGACGAACTTTCGCAACGGTGCACAGTTAGGGGGAACACTTTCTTGAAATTTTAATGAGGGATCATCTTATTTACTACCGTCGTTCTAAGCAAATAAGATGCATAAACATGATAAACATCACATGCAATCAAAATAGTGACATGATATGGCCAATATCATTTTGCTCCTTTTGATCTCCATCTTCGGGGCTCCATGATCATCATCGTCACCGGCATGACACCATGATCTCCATCATCGTGTCTCCATGAAGTTGTCTCGCCAACTATTACTTCTACTACTATGGCTACCGGTTAGCAATAAAGTAAAGTAATTACATGGCGTTGTTCAATGACACGCAGGTCATACAATAAATAAAGACAACTCCTATGGCTCCTGCCGGTTGTCATACTCATCGACATGCAAGTCGTGATTCCTATTACAAGAACATGATCAATCTCATACATCACATATCATTCATCACATTCTTCTTGGCCATATCACATCACATAGCATACCCTGCAAAAACAAGTTAGACGTCCTCTAATTGTTGTTTGCATGTTTTACGTGGCTGCTATGGGTTTCTAGCAAGAACGTTTCTTACCTACGCAAAACCACAACGTGATATGCCAATTGCTATTTACCCTTCATAAGGACCCTTTTCATCGAATCCGTTCCGACTAAAGTGGGAGAGACTGGCACCCGCTAGCCACCTTATGCACCAAGTGCATGTCAGTCGGTGGAACCTGTCTCACGTAAGTGTACGTGTAAGGTCGGTCCGGGCCGCTTCATCCCACAATACCGTCGAAACAAGATTGGACTAGTAACGGTAAGCATATTGAACAAAATCAACGCCCACAACTACTTTGTGTTCTACTCGTGCAAAGAATCTACGCAATAGACCTAGCTCATGATGCCACTGTTGGGGAACGTAGCAGAAATTCAAAATTTTCCTACGTGTCACCAAGATCTATCTATGGAGAAACCAGCAACGAGGGGAAGGAGAGTGCATCTACATACCCTTGTAGATCGCTAAGCGGAAGCGTTCAAGAGAACGGGGTTGAAGGAGTCGTACTCGTCGTGATCCAAATCACCGGAGATCCTAGTGCCGAACGGACGGCACCTCCGCGTTCAACACATGTACAGCCCGGTGACGTCTCCCATGCCTTGATCCAGCAAGGAGAGAGGGAGAGGTTGAGGAAGACTCCGTCCAGCAGCAGCACAACGGCGTGGTGGTGGTGGAGGAGCGTGGCAATCCTGCAGGGCTTCGCCAAGCACCACGGGAGAGGAGGAGTACTTGGGAGAGGGGGAGGGCTGCGCCAGAACTTGGGTGCGGCTGCCCTCCCACCCCCACATATATATAGGGGCAAGGGAGAGGGGGCCGGCCCCCTCAGATCCAATCTGAGGAGGGGGCGGCGGCCAGGGGGGTTGCCTTGCCCCCGAAGGCAAGGGGACGCCCCCCTTTAGGGTTTCCCCCAAGCCCTAGGCGCCTTGGGCCTTGGTGGGGGGCGCACCAGCCCACCTGGGGCTGGTCCCCTCCCACACTTGGCCCATGCAGCCCCTGGGGCCGGTGGCCCCACTTGGTGGACCCCCGGGACCCTCCCGGTGGTCCCGGTACGTTACCGATAAACCCGAAACTTTTCCGGTGACCAAAACAGGACTTCCCATATATAAATCTTTACCTCCGGACCATTCCGGAACTCCTCGTGACGTCCGGGATCTCATCCGGGACTCCGAACAACATTCGGTAACCACATACAAACTTCCTTTATAACCCTAGCGTCATCGAACCTTAAGTGTGTAGACCCTACGGGTTCGGGAACCATGCAGACATGACCGAGACGTTCTCCGGTCAATAACCAACAGCGGGATCTGGATACCCATGTTGGCTCCCACATGTTCCACGATGATCTCATCGGATGAACCACGATGTCAAGGACTCAATCAATCCCGTATACAATTCCCTTTGTCTAGCGGTATTGTACTTGCCCGAGATTCGATCGTCGGTATGCCGATACCTTGTTCAATCTCGTTACCGGCAAGTCTCTTTACTCGTTCCGTAACACATCATCCCGTGATCAACCCCTTGGTCACATTGTGCACATTATGATGATGTCCTACCGAGTGGGCCCAGAGATACCTCTCCGTTACACGGAGTGACAAATCCCAGTCTCGATTCGTGCCAACCCAACAGACACTTTCGGAGATACCTGTAGTGCACCTTTATAGCCACCCAGTTACGTTGTGACGTTTGGTACACCCAAAGCATTCCTACGGTATCCGGGAGTTGCACAATCTCATGGTCTAAGGAAATGATACTTGACATTAGAAAAGCTTTAGCATACGAACTACGATCTTTGTGCTAGGCTTAGGATTGGGTCTTGTCCATCACATCATTCTCCTAATGATGTGATCCCGTTATCAACGACATCCAATGTCCATGGTCAGGAAACCGTAACCATCTATTGATCAACGAGCTAGTCAACTAGAGGCTTACTAGGGACATGGTGTTGTCTATGTACCCACACATGTATCTGAGTTTCCTTTCAATACAATTATAGCATGGATAATAAACGATTATCATGAACAAGGAAATATAATAACTAATTTATTATTGCCTCTAGGGCATATTTCCAACATGTCACATGTGTGTCCCTGACCTTAGCATTCTCAGGAGTTCTGTGTTAGGAGACCAATCTTATCATATGGGAGCCATTGTAGCTCGTAGGTTGCATCATAATAGACATAATGGAGATTTCTTTGGAGGAATTTATGCAACCCGTCTAGCTAATTTTCTTGAGATAGACATTCGTGAGGGTGATACAGAGTTGCCTCCTTCATATTTAGATTATAACTCTATGGCTTCGCATCATTTTGTCGAGAGGCCTGAATCACCTCTCCTATATCGTTTAATTTTTAACAAACGGCATGTTGTCCGTATTACTCTCCCTGCTCCTGCCTTCTTTGATTCACAGACAAAAAGAAGATATGTTATTACCAGAGAAGAGGCAGATGAGTACGAGAGGAGAGCGGAGGCATTCCGACTCCACGCTGCAGCTCAGCAGGCGATAACCGCTGCATCATAGTATGATCCTAGCTATTCTTCATTGCAGTACGACCCCAGCTACACTTACGGGTATCCGCCAGGCTATCCCTGGCAATAGACCAACTTAGGCCAAAATCCTAAGCTTGGGGGAGTACGTATTTCTCACCGACATTACATTTATGTTCACACACACTCATTGCTAGATGTCGGTGCTCATACTCTTTCATTGTAATATCCATGCTAGTTTATTTTCTTTTTCTTGCTTTCTTCTTGTGTGTTTGTTAAACCTTAAGAAAAACCAAAAAAAATTAGTAGTAGTTTAATTTTTTGTTGTAGTAGTAGTAATTAAAAAGAAAACCCAAAAAAATATTTCCCGTTCTTCTTTTGCTTGTTGGGAGCTTTCCCGTGTAAATAGTTTTATTCCTTTTCTTTTCTTTGGGGGTCGATAGGAGAAGACCATGATTAAATTGTTGTAGTGGCTCTTATATGCTTTATTGTTGAATTAACCCAGAGCCCATATTGCCTTGTCTTCTTCTGTTTATTGAATGCTCGCAGATTCCAGCTTAGTCCAATGCACGTGCACTCTTATTATTATTCACATTGTTCGGTCGTGCAAGTGAAAGGCAATTATGATGATATATGATGGACTGACTGAGATGAGAAAAGCTGGTATGAACTCGACCTCTTTGTTTTTGTAAATATGATGAGTTCATCGTTCTTGATTCAGCTTTATATGAATAAACATGTTTGCAATGACAATTAGAGATCATAGTTGCTTGTGCCATGCTTGATTAGCTATGAGTTATAATGGTTTACCTTGTGTGCCAACATGCTATTGAGATGATTGTGATGTGGTATGATGGGGTGGTATCCTCCTTTGAATGATTTAAGTGACTTGACTTGGCACATGTTCACGCATGTAGTTGAAACAAATCAACATAGCCTTCACGATATTTATGTTCATGGTGGATTATATCCTACTCATGCTTGCATCCAATGTTTATTAATTTTAATGCATGTACATGGTTGTTGTCGCTCTCTAGTTGGTCGCTTCCCAGTCTTTTGCTAGCCTTCACCTGTACTAAGCGGGAATACTGCTTGTGCATCCAATCCCTTAAACCCCAAAAGTTATTCCAGATGAGTCCACTATACCTTCCTATATGCGGTATCTACCTGCCGTTCCAAGTAAATTTCTATGTGCCAAACTCTAAACCTTCAAATAAACATTCTGTTTTGTATGCTCGAATAGCTCATGTATCAACAAAGGTTGTCCTTATCTTCCGTGTTAGGCGGGTTATTCTCAAGAGGAGTGGACTCCGCTCCTCACTCATGAGAAAATGGCTGGTCACCGGGATGCCCAGTCCCATGCTTTATGCAAACTAAATAAAAATTAATTGCAAACAAAACTCCCCTGGGACCTGATATATGTTGGAGACACTCGTTGTTTCGAGCAAGTCATGGATTGATGCTTGTTGGTGGAGGGGGAGTATAAACTTTACCATTCTGTTTGGGAACCGCCTATAATGTGTTTAGCATGGAAGATATCGCCATCTCTTAGTTGCTACGTTGACCATGAAAGTATACCGCTCAAAATATAATTTATCTCTATTTCAAAACCGAGCTCTGGCACCTCTACAAATCCCTGCTTCCCTCTGCGAAGGGCCTATCCATTTACTTTTATGTTGAGTCATCACCCTCTTATTAAAAAGCACTAGCTGGAGAGCACAGATGTCATTTGCATTCATCATTGTTAATTTATATTGGGTATGACTATAATTGGATCTCTTTTACCATGAATTACAATGTCTAGTCAGTCCTTGATCTTTGAAGGTGCTCTGCATTTATGTTTTGCGGTCTCAGAAAGGGCTAGCAAGATACCATCTTGTTATATCATATTATGATTGTTTTGAGAAAGTGTTGTCATCCGAGATTTATTATTATGGCTCGCTAGTTGATTATGCTATTGATATGAGTGATTATGAGACCCGAGGATTATTGCAAATATGGTTAGTTATGATCTTAGCTGAAAACTTGAATGCTGGCTTTACATATTTATAACAACAAGAGCAAACAGAGTTTGTAAAAGTTTTTCTTTCTTTCTTTCAGTTTGTCAACTGAATTGCTTGAGGACAAGCAAGGGTTTAAGCTTGGGGGAGTTGATACGTCTCCGTCGTATCTACTTTTCCAAACACTTTTGCCCTTGTTTTGGACTCTAACTTGTATGATTTGAATGGAACTAACCCGGACTGACGCTGTTTTTAGCAGAATTGCCATGATGTTGTTTTATGTGCAGAAAGCAAATATTCTCGGAATGACCTGAAACAACACGGAACATCTTAGAAAAAATAAAATAAAAATCCTCGCCAAAGATGAAGACCAGGGGGCCCACACCCTGTCCATGAGGGTGGGGGTGCCCCCCCCCCCCTCTAGGGCGCGCCCCCTACCTCGTGGGCCCCCTGGATGCCCTCCGACGCCAACTCCAACTCTATATATCTGCTTTCGGAGAGAAAAAAATCAGAGAGAAGAAATCATCGCGTTTTACGATACGGAGCCGCCGCCAAGCCCTAAAACCTCTCGGGTGGGCTGATCTGGAGTCTGTTCGGGGCTCTGGAGAGGGGGATTCGTCGTCGTCGTCATCATCAACCATCCTCCATCACCAATTTCATGATGCTCACTGCCGTGTGTGAGTAATTCCATCGTAGGCTTGCTGGACGGTGATGGGTTGGATGAGATTTATCATGTAATCGAGTTAGTTTTGTTAGGGTTTGATCCCTAGTATCCACTATGTTCTGAGATTGATGTTGCTATGACTTTGCTATGCTTAATGCTTGTCACTAGGGCCCGAGTGCCATGATTTCAGATCTGAACCTATTATGTTTTCATGAATATATGTGTGTTCTTGATCCTATCTTGCAGGTCTACAGTCACCTACTATGTGTTATGATCCGGCAACCCTGAAGTGACAATAATCGGGACCACTCCCGGTGATGACCATAGTTTGAGGAGTTCATGTATTCACTATGTGCTAATGCTTTGTTCTGGTTCTCTATTAAAAGGAGGCATTAATATCCCTTAGTTTCCATTAGGACCCCGCTGCCACGGGAGGGTAGGACAAAAGATGTCATGCAAGTTCTTTTCCATAAGCACGTATGACTATATACGGAATACATGCCTACATTACATTGATGAATTGGAGCTAGTTTGGTGTCACCCTATGTTATGACTGTTACATGATGAACCGCATCCGGCATAATTATCCATCACTGATCTGGTGCCTACGAGTTTTCCATATACTGGTTCTCGCTTATTTACTTTTCCGCTGCTACTATTACAATCACTACAAAATACCAAAAATATTTACTATTGCTTGCACTACTCTCTTGTTACCGTTACCACCACTATCATATTACTATGCTACTAAACACTTTGCTGCAGATACTAAGTTTCCAGGTGTGGTTGAATTGACAACTCAGCTGCTAATACTTGAGAATATTCTTTGGCTCCCCTTGTGTTGAATCAATAAATTTGGGTTGAATACTCTACCCTCGAAAACTGTTGCGATCCCCTATACTCGTGGGTTATCATGGAGGTTGATTGGACATGGGCATATCCAGTTCCCCACGCTACCTCGGCAACTTCACGACTTGACAAGTCCCTGCGACATGCAAGGAAAACCATCATTACCTGCGATCCTGGGAGACGCCGGTTGGCCTTCTCTTGCTATAAATGGGGAGGGGGCGGAGCCCCCGTTGCCCACTTCTTCCTCGCTTGCTCGCTTCTCTGCTCCATCGCTTGCAGCACTGACAACAATGGCACCCATCAGAAGGTTTTCCGCCAAAGAGAAAGGGAAAGCTCCCCGTGACGATCCGGGGCCACTTCCGCCGAAGAAGTGGTCGATCCATCGCCGAGACGAACCGGCGATGCAAGTGGTGACGAGGCCTTGGTGCGAGCGGCCTCCTCCAAGGTACCCGCTACACTTGTACGCCCGAGCTGAGGGCTCGGGAGGTAGGAGCAACGAGCAACGCCGCCCACGCCGCGCCACGGCGCCGCGTGCCATTGCCCCTGGGGTCCACGCCGCTGACTCCTCGTGCGAGTTGGTGCTATGGGTGCCGATGCCACCAAGCTCCTGGATCCGCTTCGCGCGGTTCTTCTCTGACATGAAGCCGCCGAGGGGGCCGCTCGAGCTCTGGCTGCAGCATGCTGACTGCAGTGCTCTGGCGATCGGAGCGGAGATTGAAGCGGTCCCCACCGGCAAGATCTTCATGACTCGTGGATGGGGCGAGGTCACGTGGGTCTGCCGTGCGAGGGGAGCCCTCGCGATCCACTTCGAGTACGACGGCGCCTCCACGCTCTCCTTCAAGGTTTTCGATGCCGAGGGCCGCCGCCTGGAGTGCTGCCCTGGATAGGAGCACCAGGCTGTCCTGCGCTCTGATCGCGGCTGCTCCAACAGCAGCAACAGTTCTTGGGAGTCCGGCAGCTCTCCTGAGCTTTACAAGACTCCGGAGACGAGCGACGACAGCTACGTCCCACCAAGCTCTCGCCATGCTCGGAGCAGGGTTGCGGCTTCCGGCCGTCGCCGCCACTGATCTGGATGGGGTTGGCACCGGCCTCCCGTGGCCCACTGTTGATGATGGCGTCCGCCACGGGAGGGTGTAGAGAGGATTCCCCTTAGTATTAGCTTTTGTTTCCTGTCAAGGATCATGAACCACCCCGTGGGGGCATGTAAGGGTCTGTAATGTCTTTGGTGCTTATATTCCTTGTTATGAAAACTTGGTGAGTGCATGTCCCGTTAAAGCTTGGCCCCTCCTTTCTTTCCTCGCGATGGCTTGTTGCTCTACGCTGACAGGTCCCGGTCCCCAGGCAGGCTACAGCCGTCGCTAGTATGCCAGGTCACGTGTCGTGGTCACGGCCAGGAGGTGTGCGGCCCGAGGTCCAGTAAGAGCCCCTGAGGCGCGATGCTCAGGAGGTCCCCCTTAGTGCTCAAGCAGCCATGGTAGGGCAAGAAAGGAAAAAGACTTGGCCGCAGCGGGGCTGTGGCATGGCATAAGTGACCATTAGGCTAAGATATTTAGCCGATCCTAGGGCGAAACTTATCTTGCTGACTTCATGGCGATTCCTGATGTCGCGCTAGGGCTGTGCGCCAGTTCGTGCGGCATAGCCAGGTCGGCCCATTGGAGCCCCCCCCCCTCATGCTCTCCTTAGTGCTCTACATCCTCAGGTCCCGGCCCTCGAGCGAGCTCAGCCACCGCTGGTATGCCAGGTCGCGATGCCGTGGTCAAGGCCAGGGGGTGAGGGCTGGAGAGCCAGTAAGAGCTCCTGAGTCGCGATGCTCAGGAGCCCCCTTTTAACGTGCAAGCGAATCACACGAGGGAAAAGGAGACTTGCGGTGCCGTCTGCTATCCTTCCCTCGAGACCCCTGTGAACAGGCACAAGAAGAAACATGGTTGACCGTTACAGCTATTAGCCTGCCGCTGGTTGCTCTGGGTGAGGTGAAGGCACCGAGGGCCTGGTGAAGTGACGTGCACGGCGTGTGCCGCGAGCCAGAGCTCGACCACTCAGATTTTTCGGTCGTGGAAGGGACGGACCCATGCACCAGTGCCGTTCCTGTGTGAAGGCCCCGGGGGAGGCAATGATCGAGCAGGCAATAGCCAGCGGCAGGTTAAGCATGAAGGGCAGATCGACTTGGATAAATGCAGGAAGATACATGCCACTGGGTCTGGCCCGAGCGGCTTAGGGATGATGCAGCCCGAGGGGCGCCCCCAGCAAGGTAAGCTAAAGACTTAAACAAAAGGGATACATGCCACAGGGACGGACCCATGTGGCCTGGGAATAATGCAGCCCGAGGGGCGCTCCCAGCTTAAACGAACTTGGAAGATGTCACCTGGTTCTGTAGACGAAGTAGAGTTGGTGCAGCTGAAGCCTCGCGTTGAAGGAATGGCTCCTCATGAGCCACCGGGACCCTGAGCCTCGGGAGGCTCTGAGGGTTCAGGAGGTTCCCTGAAAACTGTCTCCATCTCCTCCAGAACAGCGTGGAACCTGGCCTCCTGAGCCGCCAGGACTTGCTGCACGTTGCGCTGATAGGCCGACGCCACGCTCGGCAAGCTGAAGGACATGTGAACGTAGCTGTGTGGTGGGCCCTCACAGCGGCCCACACGTGATGGCCAGAAACGCTCCTGAGATGCGGCCCTGTTGAGCCCTGGGACGTCGACGTAGACACGCAGCCCGGCATCCTCGCCTGGATGGGGAGCTGCGCCTTGTGAGCGGCTGTGGCCGCGCATGGCTCTTGCTTCTTGCAGTTCCTAGGTGGTCTTGGTGATGAACTCCTGGGTGGTGGGCACTCCTTGCCATGTGCTCTCCTGAGGAAAGTGTGCCGTGAAGCACGCTTCCAAGTGGTGCCCAAGCGCCTCCCTCGTGAAGTTGGCAAGGTCTGAGGCTCTCTAGGAGAGAGCCCCCGAGCCCTGCCTGAGGAGGGCGCTGGGCGTGCTTTCCTATGCAGTGGAGGGTGGCGCCCATGGAGCGGGCGCTGATCCTGACGAGGCTCCTGATGCGACGCCATCTTCTTGGGGTCCTGCGCTGCACGGCAGCTTCTTCTTGGGGATGGTCTGCGGAGGGCCTTCACTTCTGCTGTCAGGGTTGTCGATTGCTGCAGCTTGGAAGGCGCGCTCAAGGGAGCACACCGCATCCCTCTCTTCACATGGGACCGTGATGATTCCCCCACTTGCTGGCATCTTGAGAACGTTGTAGCCGTGGTGAGTGACTGCCATGAACTTGGCCAGGGCTGGATACCCGAGAATGGCATTGTATGGCAGGCGGATGTGTGCGATGTCGAAGTCGATGAGCTCAGTGTGGTAGTTCTTGCGCTCCTCGAAGGTGAAAGGCAGGCGGACTTGCCCTATCTGTGTGGTGGAACCGTCAATCACTCATGAGAAAGGCTTGGTTGGCTGGAGCTCCTCATAGGCCACTTGGAGGTTGTCGAACGTGTCGACGGACAGGACGTTGAGCCCTGCGCCGCCGTCGATGAGAGTCTTGGTGACTTGCACATTGTTGATGACTGGGGAGCACATCATAGGGAGTGCGCCAGTGGTGGCAGCGCACTTGAGCTGTCTACCGAGTTGAAGGTCATGGCGCATTAGGACCACCTAAGCGGGCGCGTGGCCTCGAGCTTGGGGAGCACCGCGTTCACCTCACGAGCGAAATGTTTGAAGATGCACTGAGAGGCTGGGGCATGAGCTCCGCCCAAGATGCAAGCGGTCGCACGCGGCTCCTGGAAGCCCCCAGCCCCCTCGTCCTAGTGGTGGTCGTCGTTCCTTCTTGGTGGCCACAACGGGGGAAGACCGGTGTTGCCCTGGGGGCGATCCTCACGAGGCGGGTCCCTCCAGGCGCCCTCGCGAGGTTGGTCCTGCCAGCGGTCCTCACAAGGCCGGTCGCGCCACTCCTGGCGCGGGCCACGGTCGTCCCAGCGTCCGCCTCCGCGTCCTCCTCCGCGGCCGTAGCCCCGGTCGTTGCGCTCGGGGCATCGACCGTAGCGTCCTTCCCGTATGGCTTTGAGCTCTTGGCAGTCGCTAGTGTTGTGGGTGTTCATGTTATGGAAGGCGCAGAACGGTCGGCCGTTCTTGGACGACATAGGTTGATCTCTGCCTCGCTTGGTGTCGGGCTCCGCAGCGAGCACTACTGCCTCTTTGCGCTTCACGTCCTTGGCCTTGGCCTTCTTCTCCTCCACTCCTGCAGCTGGCAACTCAAGGAGAGAGAGGTGCCCCTCCTCAGCTCTTGTGCACTTGGTCGCCAGGTTGAACAGCTCCTGAGATGTGCAAAGCTCCTCGTGGATAGCCAGCTCTTCCTTCATCTTGATGTCACGGACGCCGTCTGAGAACGCTGAGATGATGGCTTCGTCCGTGACCTTGGGATCTTGAGGCGGGTGTTGTTGAAGCGTTGGATGTACTTTTGGAGGGTTTCTCCTGGCTGTTGCTTGATGTGGCGTAGATCGCCCGCGGCCGGTGGGCAGTCGCGAGTGCCCTGGAAGTTGGCGACAAAGCGGTCGCGCATCTCGTCCCAGGAGGAGATCGAGCCGTGCTGCAGGTTCAGGAGCCAGGAGCGGGCCCCATCCTTGAGAGCCATGGGAAACCAGTTCACCATGACTTTTTCATCGCCGTTGGCTGCTTCGATGCTCAGCTCATAGAGCTGCATGAACTCCGCGGGGTTGGCGGTGCCATCATAGCGAGGAGGCAGGTCTGGCTTGAACTTGCCTGGCCAGGCGACGCTACGCAGTTCGGGAGTGAAGGCGTGGCAGCCGGCTGTGGTCGCCGGGGCCCGCTTCTGAGGCGGGGCTTGATCTTGGTGAGGTCCATGTTGCGCCACCGCAGGCGGCACGCGGTCTTGATGAGGTGGTGCGGGGAGCGCCGGTGCAGCTTCTCGTGGCCGCGGGATTTCTTGGCAGCTTCTTTCTTCATGCGCGGGCGCCGGGCGCGGTGGATCACGCCGCGGAGGCGCGCGCCTTGGTGCACCGTCTTGGGATTCAGGCGGTGGAGGCATGCCATGAGCCCCGTCGCCCGCGGCTGGTTGAGGGGGAGGCAAAGAGTGGGACAGCGCCGGAGAGCCCCCTGCGGCGCGGACGAGCTCGCGGTCGAGCCACTCCTCATAGAGGTCGTCGACGGGGCGGTAACGCAGGAGCTCGTTCGCCGCGATGAGCGCGGCCTGTTCCTCCATGGGAGCGCGGTGCGCGTGAGACGAGCCAGCAGGGGTGAGTGATGGAGTAGCGGTGCGGCCGTCCTGCCGCACCGAAGGATGCAGCGAGGACGCCTGCTGCTCGTTCCCCGCCGGGCCGGTGGCAGCGTTGGCGGCGGGAGACGAAGAGCGACAAGGTGGCCCGCCTACAGGAGCCGTCTGAGCGACGTGGGCGGAGAGGGCAGCCCAACGCTCAGCTCGAGCACGGCGAGCGTATGCCATGGAAGAGATGGAGCGATGGAGCGATGGAGCAATGAACCGGTGGAAGGGGAAACTACGGTGCACCCCTACCTGGCGCGCCAAATGTCGGATGTGGGGTTCCGGCAAACCCTTAAGTTTCGAACACAGGGGTGCGTGCGAAGTCTTTCCCTCCTACCGATCTATGCTCTAGCTTGCTAAGATCTTGCGGACGAACTCGGCGAACTCACAACACAGAAAGACACGGGGTTTATACTGGTTCGGGCCACCATTGTGGTGTAATACCCTACTCCAATGTGGTGGTGGTGGATTGCCTCTTGGGCTGATGAAGAACAGTACAGGGGAAGAACAACCTCCTGAGGTTGAGGTGTTCTTGTGCGTATGAACTTGTGGCGTGTGGGTTCGATCTCGGTTCAACCTCCTTTCTCTCTACTGTGGTGGCTAGTCCTATTTATAGAGGCCCTGGTCCTCTTCCCAAATATTGAGCGGGAAGGGAGCCAACAACGGCGGGCAAATTTGAAGGGGGGCAGCTAGTACAAGCTATCCTGACAAAAGCGGTCTTCGCCTGCGAAAAGCTCTGGGGTGACGCCGTCTTGGGCTCCACGATGACCTCCGCCTTGCCATCCTCCTGGTCTTGGTCTCGTTGCACCAATATGGCAACCTTTGCCTGATGCCTCGGTACTCTTCGCGTGTGCTGGCCTCCTTAGCACCAAAGAGGAAATGGGGACGGTGTGCACACTGGCGCCCACCTGGCACCCGCCTGGTACCGTTCGTCATGGCTCACGTCACGAGAGCCTCGTGAGGTTTGCCCCACCTTGATATCTCTGCTCCTCATGAGCTTGCCTGGCTAGGATAAACCAGAGGAGGTCTTGCGTCGTCTGCCTCGCGAGGCTTGGACCCTCACGAGGGTCTTGGATGCCTTGTTGATGAAGATGGGCCATACGGCCTGCTTCTTGGCCACGCCGTGGGCCGCAGGCAGGCAAGTCTAGGACCCCCGTTCCCAGAACGCCGACAGTGCATGCAATAGAGGAAGAACTATCCATAACGACAAAGAGTGACAAACAAAATTACACACAAAAACAGATCTGACGAGAAAACGGTGAATGAAAAAGAGGGCGAATAAAATGGCAAATTGTTGTGAAGTGGGGGGAGATGAAAACGAGAGGCAAATGGAAAATAATGTAAATTGCAAGGAGATGAGATTTGTCATTAGAAACCTGATATATGTTGATGATGTCTCCCCGGCAACGGCGCCAGAAATTCCTTATGATGCGGCTTGAACTACGTTGGTGTTTCCCCAATGAGGAAGGGATGATGCAGCACAACTACGGTAGGTATTTCCCTCAGTGATGAAACCAAGGTTATCGAACCAGCAGGAGAACCAAGCAACACTATGTAAGTGGTACCTGCGCACAAAGAACAAATACTTGCAACCCGACGCTTTATGAGGGGTTGTCAATCCCTTTTAGTTAACAACGTCAGAAATTGGCGAGTTGTCGGGAGACTTGACTTGATTCTCCCCGGCAAAATGGTCGATAAAATTGTGGTAGATTGGATAAATAGATCTCGCAATAAAACAAAACAAAATAAATAAAGAAAATGTGCAACATGGTATTTTTGGGTTTTTGGAATAATAGATCTGAAAAAAAGCAAATAAAAGTAGATCTTGAAGGCAAATATGAAAAAGAATAGACCCGGGTGCCGTAGATTTCACTAGTCGCTTCTCTCGAGGAAAATAGCATACGGTGGGGAAACAAATTACTGTTGGGCAATTGATAGAACTTCAAATAATTATGACAATATCTGGGCAATTAATGATCATTATGTAGGCATTACGTCCAAGATTAGTAGACCGACACCTGCCTGCATCTACTACTATTACTCCACACATCAACCGCTATCCAGCATGCATCTAGTGTATTAAGTTCATGGAGAAACGGGGTAATGCAATAAGAACGATGACATGATGTAGACAAGATCTATTCAAGCAGGAATAGACCCGATCTTGTTATCCTTAATGGCAATGATCAATGCGTGTCTTGCCGCCCCTTCTGTTACTGGGAAAGAGCACCGCATGACCGAACCCATCACAAAGCACCTCTTCCCATGGCAAGAAAAATCGAACCGGTTGGCCTAACTAAACCAAAGATTCGAAGAATAAATAGGAGGCTATAAGTAATCATGCATATAAGAGATCAAAAGAAGACTCAAATAACTTTCATGGATAAAATAGATCTGATCATAAACTCAAAGTTCATCGGATCCCAACAAACACACCGCAAAAAGAGTTACGTCAAATAGATCTCCAAGAGACCATTTATTGAGAATCAAAAGAGAGAGAGGAAGCCATCTAGCTACTAACTACGGACCTGAAGGTCTACAACGAACTACTCACGCATCATCAAAGAGGAACCAATGAGGATGATGAACCCCTCCGTGGTGGTGTCTAGATTGGATCTGGTGGTTCTGGAACTTGCAGTAGCTGGAATTGTGTTTTGTCCACTCCTCTAGGGTTTTTGGATTTTTGGGGTATTAATAGAGCAAAGAGGTGGTGCGGGAGGCAGCCAAGGTGGTCACAACCCACCAGGGCGCGCCTGGGCCCCCAGGTGGGTTGTGCTCCCCTCGGAGACCCCTCTGGTACTTCTTCGGCCCGACAGGTGTCTTTTGGTCTAGAAAAAATCTCCAAAAAGTTTTGCTGCGTTTGGACTCCGTTTGGTATTGATTTTCTGCGAAGTAAAAAACAAGCAAAAAACAGCAACTGGCACTGGGCACTATGTCAATAGGTTAGTCCCAAAAAATGATATAAATTTGATTTAAAATGATTTTAAAACATCCAAGAATGATAATATAACAGCATGGAACAATCAAAAATTATAGATACGTTGGAGATGTATCATACACTCACAAACACATTAGTCCCTCAACCTATTTGTCTTCAATACTCCAAAACCACTGAGGGGGCACTTGATGCACTTACAATCTCCCCCTTTTTGGTGATTGATAACAAATTGGTTAGGTTTTCAACGGGATTAAATAATTGAAGTATAAATACAGAGTATGAAGAAATTGGTTACAAGATATTGAGGAACTTCCCTTGAAGATGTGCATATGATGAATTTGCTTTGGATTGCAAATGCACATGGCAGGTTGAAATTGTGAAGATCTCCCCGCATATCTTGAAATCCAATCATGCTTGATCATACAATATTTCAAGAATATGATTGCATGATGAAAATTGGTGTATGGCGAAATTGTGCATGCATGAGTAGATATATTTAAGATTAGAGCATGTGTAATGAAGTAGCATAAGAGTCATACCACCAACAGTTAAATAAGTTACAACTCATCAAAGTGCGAATCAAATGAAGTTCAAGAGTTGTAACTCAACAAAAAAACATATAACGACCCGCTTGAAGACTAAGTCAGACTTATCCCCCTTTGTCATCAAATGGCCAAAAGGAGATGAAACTAAGAACTAACGCCCCTGAAGAATATCATTATGAAAAAGTCGGTGGAGCGCCCGCGTTGTTGGGGTCGCGTGAAGTAGAGGGGCCAGGAGCAGTGTCTTCAATAGCTTCATGTTCATCAGTGGTATGCGATGAAGACTCTGAGCTCAGCATGAGAGGAGGAACTTGAGTTTTCTTGAACTTCTTTCTGAGCGGATCGGCCCAATCAAAGTTCATCTAAAAATCCATTGCAGCAAGTTATTCATCTGTCTTTGGCTGCGAGAGTATGGCCCATGTTCTGTCAAAGATCTCGTGGGCATAGTAACGGTTCTTGCGGACGTCGTTATGCATCACAGTCATATTGGCTTGAATTGGATTAAATTGATGCTTAACTCATCGGTGATTCTTGTCAACTTTCTGGTGCAAGCTTATGAGGAGTTCATGGTCAGTCATGACACGTGGAGCTTCTGGTGAAGAAGATGGTCTTGAAGCTTTTGCAGCTATGTCCTGGCTTGCAGTTTTATTAGCAGTGGAATTTGAGACAGACTGACAACATTGCCCATCAAGGGAATGAATTCCTTCATCAATTACAGCCTGGCCCTTGGCAGGACTGAGGAGATAGTTCTCAGAAGAACTTCAACTTATGGCAGATAGCTTAGATGATCCTGACAATCAGCCTTGTAATGAATCAAAGACCGGGATATGATGAATCCCATGATCCATGGAGCATACGGCTTCAGATCAATTGGTGAATGGGCCACTGTGGCCAAAGTCCTCTTGAAGAAATCATGGATGTTGATGGGAGTACCATGTATGATGTGGAACAGCAGATTCTTCATGACTCCCACAACTTCTGCAGTGTTGGAGTTGTGACCATTGATGGGGCTGAGGGTTTTGGCCAGAATGGGATACAGTATTTTTGGCACATATAGCAAATCCTTCACATGGAAGTTTGTCCTTGGAGCTTCTCCTTCAGCCAATGGCTTCATAAGCACTTGCATCAGATGATGTGGCAGCTCAGGTTCTTCATAGTTCTTCTTCGCTTCGTTAAGGGGTGGATCAACAAGTAGAGCATGAAGAAGTTCGTCAACAAGTGCTTTATAATGAGTGTCTTCACTCATCCAGTCCATAGCCCATGTTGCAATGTCGTTAGCATTTCCACAGAAATGCACAGCAGTGTAGAACTGAAGAATTATCTCTTCATTCCAGTCAGAGATGTCAGAGCAGAAGCTTAGTAACCCAGCATCGTGAAGTACAACCAATACAGGCCTGAAGCAGGGAATAGACTCCATATCCACATGAGGAATATGGCAATGTGGGGAGATCTTGTTCTTGTCAAACAATAATGAAGCATAGTAGTTCATCTGTGTCTTTTTCCAGAAGTGCAACCGCGTTATCTTGGCTGAGTCATATGCGGACTCACCGATGAAGAAATTCTTCTCTTCGAAGAATTTGACATTATCACACTATGGTCGCCTTAGGCTTCTGCCAATCTTTGGCATGACAGGAACTGGTTGAAGATTTGATTCATTGGTCTTACATCAAACATTGGTCTTGGAGACCCAGTGGAATCATGCGGATCAGTCACAACAAGTGATTTAACAATTCCTCAATAGTAGCAGTTGGAACTATATCAGTGTCTGCTGAAGCACTTGAGTCATCGCGCCGAGGGGATGTAGTGACGACATCCACCATCTGGTCATCTTGCACAGTTTCATCAACTGTTGCAGCTAGAATTTCTTCATTGAGTGAAGAGAAGGTTGTCTTTCCTTAGAGCCAGTATGAATTTCTTCAGTGCACGCAGGCGACCGAGGCACTTGCGTGAGTGGTGTGGTGACGGGTGAATTTGGGTGAGTTGCTTCCCAAAATTCATCATGAAGTACGGGCGTTATAGCACCGTCAATATCCACATCCTCCTCAGTTGCTTCACTATTTACAGATGAAGTAGTGGCATTTTCTTCAGTCAACAGGGCTTGAGAGGGATTCCATGATTATGCTTGGTGAAGCGAAGCATCAACTTCCACTTCAATCTCTTCATCCATCTACTCTGTGGTAGCAGCAGAATGGGTGTCATTTTCTTCATCGTCTTTAGCTTGAGGAATTTCATATTCCACCCCATAAGGAACCATCTGTCGATCATCATTTGTATAAGCCGGGGGAACTGATGAAATTGGAACTACGTGAATAGGAATAACTGAAGACAATGGTGCCATCTTCAATTTCTTCACAGATTCAGGAGCAGTTGGAGGAGCTGAAGCTTTTCTCTTTTTAGATTCATTCTCAGTAGCCTTGGTCTTCTTCACTTCTGATGCAGATGGAAGAGTGATGATCTTCAAAGATGAAGTCGTTTGAGGCACTGCTATTGAGGAATTGTGTGGTTCAGTTTCTTCAGGCATGATTGATGCAGTCGGCCTGGTAGTTTCTTCAGGCACAACTTCATCGGTTGCCTTGGCAGTCTCTTGTGGAGGAGATGGAGGCGCAGTCTCATTGGCCTGAGCAGTTGGTGGACGAGATGAAGAACTTGAAGGAGGCACAATGCCAAACTTGCCTGCCTCACGCTTGTTGTGGTCATCCAATACCTGGGTGGTGGTAGTGATGAATCTATCCTTGACACGACAACAATGATTGGCTTGGTGATCATATTCTTCACACAACTGCTGAATTTCAGACTGTAGAGTCACAAGCTGCTGAGGGGATATGGTGAGCATATTCTTGTTCAACTCCTTCTCCTTATGTAATTGTTGTAATTGTTGTTTCTTCACAAGCTTGTCATCTGCATTCTTGTGTTTCTCATTCATTATGAATGCAGATAGTACAAGGCCTAGGCCAGGAGGGAAGTTGAGGTCGTCAACCAATGTATCAGGCTTAGTGAACAAGATATCAATGAAGTCAAGAAGCTTCTTTGGATCCAGCAGTAATGGAACTGAGGAATTTTTAGTAATTGCAGCTTGCTCTTGCTTGCTTCTAAGGAACTCGGTGAGCTCATCTTCGTCAGCTAGCCCATGTTCATCAGCTTGAGGCACTATGGCCTTGATTTTGGGACTTGGCCTTGTTCCATGGCCAGTAGTGACCTTTTCTTCAGCTTGGGTAGAAATGATGGTTGCCCACTAGCTGAGGCACTTGATGCAGCAATAGACACTATTGGAAAGCCCTCGGGGCGCTGGCAAGATGCAAGCACGACCGGTGTTGAAGCTCTTGCTATTTCCATTGAAGACCTGAAGCAAGAGGAGGTGTCGGTGTCAAAACCGGCGGATCTCGGGTAGGGGGTCCCGAACTGTGCGTCTAGGCGGATGGTAACAGGAGACAAGGGACACAATGTTTTTACCCAGGTTCGGGCCCTCTCGATGGAGGTAAAACCCTACTCCTGCTTGATTGATATTGATGATATGGGTAGTACAAGAGTGGACCTACCACAAGATCAAGGAGGCTAAACCCTAGAAGCTAGCCTATGGTATGATTGTTGTAATGGTTGTTGTGTCCTATGGACTAAAACCCTCCGGTTTATATAGACACCGGGGAGGGCTTACACAGAGTCGGTTACAATGGTAGGAGATCTACATATCCGTATCGCCAACCTTGCCTTCCACGCCAAGGAAAGTCCCATCCGGACACGGGACGAAGTCTTCAATCTTGTATCTTCATAGTCTTGGAGTCCGGCTGACGATGATAGTCCGGCTGTCCGGACACCCCCTAGTCCAGGACTCCCTCAGTAGCCCCTGAACCAGGCTTCAATGACGATGAGTCCGGCGCGCATATTGTTCGGCATTGCAAGGCGGGTTCCTCCTCCGAATAATTCATAGAAGATTGTGAACACCAGGATAGTGTCCGGCTCTGCAAAATAATTTCCACATTTCACCGTAGAGAGAATAATATGTACACAAATTCGATCTGCTGACGTACGTGGCATGACATCACACCACTACCAAGCCTTTACTTGAATCGTTTAATATACCACCTCAGCGCGTTTAGCGAAGCAGTTTCCTTGGCACGTCTTGTTGAAGCAGAGATCGTGTTCCCCTTATTCCGGGATTCTCATCAATACGGACATGGGTAACCCAACCGCGCCATTGATGGTGGCGCTTGGGAGATAAGCGAGTTTTACCAGGCCGGTGGGGACGCATAGTTTTCGCCCGCCCATATATAAGGGGATAAGGATCCACCTTTTCACCTACGCCTTCTTCCTCCTTTGCTTATCCATCTCCGCGCACTCGAGCTCCAGCGCCCAAGTCCACGCATCTCGCCTCGACCTTCTCCAACCATGTCCGGGGCGGGAGGCAAATGGTTGGCCTCCTCCGTTACGGAGGAGCACATCGCAAAACTGCGCAGCACCGGATATCTTTCCGGCGATGTCGCGCACCGGCTGCCCGACAAGGGGCAGCTCATCCCCACCCCCAGGCCCCATGAGAGGGTCGTATTCCTTCCCCACTTCCTCCGCGGACTGGGCTTTCCACTTCACCCCTTTGTCCGGGGGCTCATGTTCTACTACGGCCTGGATTTCCACGATCTGGCGCCGAACTTCATCCTCAACATCTCGGCGTTTATCGTCGTGTGCGAGGCCTTCCTCTGCATCCAGCCCCACTTCGGCCTGTGGCTCAAGACCTTCAATGTCAAGCCGAAGGTGGTGAAGGGCACCCAAGCGAAGTGCGAGGCGCCATGTTGGGCAAGATGCCCAACGTCATCTGGCTCGAAGGGGCCTTCGTGGAGTCCGTCAAGGGGTGGCAATCGGGGTGGTTCTACATCACCGAGCCGCGCGACCCTAAGTGGGCGGCAGCCCCCGAGTTCAGATCTGGCATCCCCATGCAGCTCACCTCCTGGAAAGAGAAGGGCTTGCTATGGGGTAATTCGGAGGAGCTGACAGGACTCCAAGCCTGCATCCAGAAGTTGGCGAGCAAGAAGCTCAGGCTTGTCAATGTGGTCCAAGTCATGCTCATCCGCCGGATTCTCCCGTGCCAAGGACGGGCATTTAAATTGTGGGAGTTCAATCCGGCACAGCACCAGGCATTGAGCGGGCTCTTCGACACGACGTACGAAGGCGCCTGGAGGGTGCTGTTCAAGGGCACCGAAGCTCCTGCATCCGCCACTGAAGATCGCGGATTTCGCTCGCAGCGTCCAGCTGATGAGGTAAGTGATTCTACCCCTTTACGGGACACTTATTTTTAATAATTTGACCCTACGCAGGTTTCAATTTCCCTTTTCCTTTGACAGGACTGGATGAAGAAGGCCGAGCAGATCATCTGTCCGGCTCCCATGCCAGAAAACCCAGTAGATGCCCGCCTAGCGGGGCTGCTGGTTTCGGCACCGCACGTGGTGCCGGAGAAGAAGGCCAAGAAGGTGGCCACTGGCACTCGAAAGAGTTCCCGTTTTCAGGTGTCCGACAATTCCGAGGCGGACTCCTCCCCTGAAGGGGAGGAGGAGGAAGAAGACTCTCTCCCAGAGGAAGGAGAGAGGAAAAGGAAGGCTTCCCCAACAGGGGAGGCCGAAGGGTCCAAGAGGGGAAGGACTATTCCCCCGGACAGCTCCGCCAACGCCAACGTTGGCGACGAAGAGTGGCCCTCAAGGGCCAGGCCTCCGGCAAGATCATAAGTGTCCGGATTCCTGAATGATTTGTAATTTCTTTAGTGTCACAAAGTGTCCTTCTAATGCCGCACACTGCCTGCAGTCCGGCCGATGAGGATCTCCCCGCTTCATCGAGCGGGTCGTTGGCTCCGTCGGATGTGGATTCCATCCCGACTGCCTCCACCCCTCGCGACGCCGAGGACGCCGAGGTGGGATCCCAGGAAGGGGCCCATCAGGAGGAGGCTCCGGAGGCGCTGCAAGGCAGCCTCCCGGACTTTGCGCCGGACTCCACGCCGGAACCCGCAGTGGTTCTGGAGTTCGGCAGGCGGCCCCTTCGCAAGAAGGGCAAGACCGTGACGCAGGCGGCCCCCGTCCAACCGGAGGCGCCGGACAACTTGTTGGAGGCGCTTAAAGGCGCTTCCATCGAGGAAGAACACCGCACTATTATGAGTGCGGTGATTCAGAAGGTTCAGCTCGCCAAGAGCGGGCTGACCGAAGCCTGCAGTAGCCTTCTAACAGGCTTTGAGGTAAGAAGTTAAAAATATGCAATGTAATACAGCATAGACAGTAGCCCCTGATGCTCGGTTCGGTGTTCGGAAAGAAAAGCCGGACTGAGGATCTAAAAAAGATATACGCAGGGTTGCTAAAAATTATGTCAATATGGGTTTGCAGGCTGCGCTGCTGACCTTTGCCGCACTGACTGTGGAGGTCGGTGCTTTGAAGCAGGACCTCGAGCAGTCCGATCAAGAGCTCGGCCGTGCCAAGAAGCAACTCGAGGACAAAGAAGGTGAGTAACACCACTTTGAATAGTTACCTTACAGAAAAGGATTTAGGTTGCAATGAAAATAACAAGGATAACGTGGGTACTGCAGGGGCCACGAACGAGGTGGCAACCCTGAAGGAGGCTGTGTCCGCGGCCGAACGCAATGCGGCCGCGGAACAGGCGGAGCGAGAGAAGCAGGAGGCGCGGGTGGCGGAGGTGCGGCAAAAGCTCCAGGCTCTCATGGAAAAGCATGAGAGTTTGGAGCACGACTCAAAGACTCGAGAGTCCGAGCTTGCCTCAGCTCTCGAAAGTGCCAAAGCCGCCAAGGCCGAGGCCCATAAGGCCCTTCAGGAGGTTGAGGATGTGAAGAAAATAACGGCGGGTAAGGCATTTTTCATGCAAAGCAAGCATGTTAATGTAAACTTCCTGATACTTACCCGAATTCGGAGTTCTCCAGGGGCGTTTGCAGATCTGCCTTGCAGTGTGTCCGATGCCGCCGCATTCTATCGAGCTGAGGAGGGGAGCTCAACTGAGAAGGTCTTCTGGTCTCAGTACGCTGAGGCCGGCCATCCGGTGCCCCCTAGCGACCAGCTGAAGCAGCTGGTCGAGCTCCACAAGGTAGCCGAGCAGGCCATGAAGGGCCTCATAGTCCGGCTGTGGCCTGGAGAGGCCATGCCTGGGAGCTACTTCAGCCTCGTGCAGCGGCTGGTGGATGTGTGCCCCTGGGTGGAGGTCATCAAGCGCTCCGCCTGTATTGAAGGTGCTCGTCAGGCCCTTGCCCGCGCAAAGGTGCACTGGGGCAGGCTGGATGCGGAGAGGCTTATCACTGACGCGCCGCCAGCGGGCAAGGAGTATCGTACGCCTGAGATGTACTATAAGACTGTCCTGAAGGGTGCCCGCAAGATTGCGGATGAGTGCCCCAGAGATGTAATTATTGAGTAAACTCGCAATGTGTTATCCTGTGCGCTGAATACTTTGTTCATATGCGCTAAGCAACGCTTATTGATTTAAAATATTACCTTCTGTGCGGCCGTTTATAAAACCTGAGAGATGGCAAGTCATCGGCTTCAGCCCCCATGCCACGAGTGCTGGGGTGTTCGGGATAAACTTGAGCACTCTTGTTCCCATTCTTGGGTCCATCTAGGGAGGCGCTCAACACAACGAACGAGGCAACCGGACTTATAATGCTCGAACACTCTCACTTAGCCATAGAATTCTATAATTTTAAATTTCGGTGAAGCCCCTAGTATTCGGAAGACCAAGTTCGGGGCGCTATCCACGCCTTTGCCGGACATTATCCGGTTCTTCGCTCGAAGCGGCATAAGCCTTTAGGGACTCGAAAAGACCTCTCGAACAGCGACCAGTCTCTCGCCTTATCATGCCAGTCAGTTTTAGCTTTCTCCACTGAGGCGCTCGCCCGACTCAACCGGGGCGCAATCGCAGTGGTTCTCCCAGTGCTACCTAAGCCGACAGAACGGAACGTAAGGTACCAAAACATGGGAGCCGGGCAAACCCAACTATTGATCCAAGACATGATTCGGAGCCGATTCATATAATGCTATAAGTTCGGGGTGCCGCACTTGTGAAAGTGTCCAGACTTATCACACCATAATGCGGGGAACATAAGCCCCTGGTGTATTCGGCCGTACCAAAATATACGGGTGCAAGATGTCGTTAATGAACATATATGTAAAGTAATGCAATTATAGGCAAAAAGTGATGCATTATTTATTCAAGGAATTCTGCTATGAGTGCGGAATGATACAAATAGTGCGGTAAGCAAGGGATTGGACTAATTAAACATGTCCCCCTCCAGGGGTGGGCTGCGGACTGGTGTATATAATCAAATTTAATGCTCGTAATGGAGACCACCTGAGTGTTCGTCGCAGCCTTTTTCCCTCCCTAGCTGTTGCATCGTGAGTTCGGCAGGTTCGCCGCCGGACAGGGCCTCTGGTGAACGGAGTCCTGTATATAAAAAGAAGGAAAAAATAAAAACAAAAAGAGCGACACACTTGGGAGCCCCTGGTGTGGTCGAGCCGCACTCTGGGTCTGTTGTGGTCGTGCCCCTCCCCCTATGCCCATGGTATCTTCAGAGCGTAATGATGTACGAGGAGAGCTTGTCTTGCAATCATGCGAGAGCTGGGGTTGGGGCCGCATTGCTACGCTTGCTCGGAACGTGCCAGGTGGTCTTGATTGATGTTGCTCCGGGCACGTTTGGTCGTGTCCGGTCGTTTAACGGCCGGACTCGAAAATTGCCTTAGAAGGCTGTTCTGTACTTCTGCCGCGAGAGCCGCTGTATGTTCCTCCGTTCGGAGGGAGCATTCCGTATTTCCGTTGACTGTGATGACTCCACGAGGGCCTGGCATCTTGAGCTTGAGGTATGTGTAAAGCGGCACCGCATTGAACTTTGCGAACGCGGTTCATCCGAGCAGGGCGTGATAGCCGCTGCGGAACGGGACTATGTCGAAGATTAACTCCTCGCTCCGGAAATTGTCCGGGGATCCGAAGACCACCTCCAGTGTAACTGAGCCTGTACAATTGGCCTCAACACCTGGTATGACGCCCTTGAAGGTCGTCTTTGTAGGTTTAATCCTTGAGGGGTCTATGCCCATCTTGCGCACTGTATCCTGATAAAGCAGGTTCAGGCTACTGCCGCCGTCCATCAGGACTCTCGTGAGGTGAAATCCATCGACGATTGGGTCTAAAACCAATGCGGCGAATCCGCCATGGCGGATACTGGGCGGATGGTCTCTTCGATCAAAAGTGACCGGGCAAGAGGACCATGGATTGAACTTCGGGGCGACTGGCTCCATCGCATATACGTCCCTTAGTGCATGCTTCTGCTCCCTCTTGGGTATATGGGTTGCATATATCATGTTTACCATCCGCACTTGTGGGGGGAAACCCTTCTGTCCTCTACTTTTCGGTGGCCGGGTCTCTTCCTCGTTGTTGCTATGCATCCCCTTGTCATTGTTTTCGGCAATTAACTTGCCTGCCTGCTTAAATACCCAACAATCTCTGTTGGTATGGTTAGCTGGCTTTTCGGGGGTGCCATGTATCTGGCATGAGCGGTCGAGTATTCGGTCCAAATTAGACGAACCCGGAGTGGTTCTTTTGAATGGCTTCTTCCGTTGACCGGGTTTAGAGCCTCTAAATCCGGCGTTGACTGCCGTATCCTCATTGTTGTCGCCGTTAACGCGGCGTTTATTTTTGTTTCGACGCGACCTGCCATTGTGGTCCTTAGTATCCGGACTGCCAGCATTTTTGCTGAGGTTGTTGCTGCGAGCTAGCCAGCTATCCTCGCCCGCACAGAAGCGGGTCATTAATGACGTGAGGGCTGCCATGGATTTCGGCTTTTCCTGTCCTAGGTGCCGGGCTAGCCACTCGTCGCGGATGTTATGTTTGAAGGCTGCGAGGGCCTCTGCATCTGGACAGTCGACGATTTGATTTTTCTTGGTTAAGAACCGTGTCCAGAACTGTCTGGCCGATTCCTCTGGCTGCTGAATTATGTGGCTTAGGTCATCGGTGTCTGGTGGCCGCACATATGTGCCCTGGAAGTTGTCGAGGAATGCGGCTTCCAGGTCCTCCCAACACCCGATTGACTCTGCGGGCAAGCTATTAAGCCAATGCCGAGCTGGTCCTTTAAGCTTGAGCGGGAGATATTTGATGGCGTGGAGATCGTCGCCGCGGGCCATATGGATATGAAGAAGATAATCCTCGATCCAAACTGCGGGGTCTGTTGTGCCATCGTAGGATTCAATGTTGACGGGTTTAAACCCTTCAGGGATTTGATGATCCATTACTTCGTCTGTGAAGCATAGTGGGTGTGCGGTGCCTCTGTATTGAGCAATGTCACGACGTAGCTCAAGAGAGCGTTGTCTGCTATGTTCGGCCCGGCCGGAGTTGCTATATCCGGCGCGACAATATTCGTCGTGGGTCGTGGGGCGCCCATGTGATCCATAGATAGATCTCGATTGCCTTGCCTTGTCCTCCAATATATCCCGCAAGTCCGGCGCGTTCCCTCGTGGCTTCGTACTTTTTGAGCGATGCCGGGGTACGGTCTTGGTGGAGGGCCTAGGTGCCTCTCTGTCCCGACCACGGGGTGGTCGGTCTGCTGTATTGTGCGCTGGTGATGAAGGTATATATGCTTCCTCCTCTAGTCGGGGGAGCAACTTGCGTTTTGGGTAGCTCTTGGAGGGGCGTTCGAGTTCATACTCTTCGGCCGCGAGGACCTCGGTCCATCTGTCGGCCAGCAGGTCTTGATCAGCTTGAAGCTGTTGCTGCTTTTTCTTTAGGCTGATCGCCGTGGCCATTAGCCTGCGTTTAAAACGCTCTTGTTCGATGGGATCCTCGGGCACGACAAATTCGTCGTTGTTGAGGCTTGCCTCGTCTCCGAAGGGAGGCATGTAATTTTCATCCTCTAACTCCTCATCTGCCACTCTCTCTCGAGGGCTGGCTTCCCCGTCCTCCTGTGCTGAGTTGTACTGGAGGGGGTTGTCTTCGGCACTTTCTGGGGTGTTATTATCTCCGGTGCTGGAATCTCCATTCTTGCTGTGGCGGGATTTAGAGCGGTGCCACTGACGTCGGCGCTTGGGCTGTTTCTTTAAGGAATCTGCCTCCGCTGCTTCTTCGCCGTCCCCATCTTTTGGGGTGTCGACCATGTATATGTCATATGACGAGGTGGTCTTCTAGTGCCCTGTAGGCGCTGGTTCTTGATTATCTCCGGCATCATCGTCCATACCGTTGATGTCTTCGGAGTCGTAGTCTAGCATGTCGGTTAGATCGTCGACAGTGGCTACAAAGTGGGTGGTGGGTGGGCTTTGAATTTCTTTGTCGTCCGCATCCCAACCATCCTGGCCGTAGTCCGGCCAGGGCTCTCTGGATAGCGAGAGATGCTTTAGCGAATTTAGGATGTCGCCAAAGGGTGAATGCTGAAAGATGTCCGCAGCGGTGAACTCCATGATCGGCGCCCAATCTGATTCGATCGGCAGGGGCACAGGAGGTTCGGAGTCCGGCAGGGAGTCCGGCACCTTGGAGTCACGAGCTTTGTAAGGGACGAGATCAGTGTTCGGCTCCATCGCCACCTGTCCTCGATCTGCGCGATCGGCTCCGAACTATGGGTCGGAGCGGATTCGTGTGCGGCCTCCAAGGTACTGTCCGGCGGCAAAGTTAGGTCATGCCCATCGAGACAGTGCGGCACGCTCGGCTGTGGCTCAGATCCATCGAAGATCAAGTCTCCGCGGATGTCCGCCGTGAAGTCTAGGCTCCCAAATCTGACCTGGTGGCCAGGGGCGTAGCTTTCGATCTGCTCCAGATGGCCAAGTGAATTGGACCACAGTGCGAAGCCGCCGAATACGAAGATCTGTCCGGGGAGGAAAGTCTCACCCTGGACGGCGTTGTTGTTGATTGAAGAAGCCATCAAGCCTATCGGTGACGACACAGAGGAACTCTCAATGAAAGCACCAATGTCGATGTCAAAACCGGCGGATCTCGGGTAGGGGGTCCTGAACTGTGCGTCTAGGCGGATGGTAACAGGAGACAAGGGACACAATGTTTTTACCCAGGTTCGGGCCCTCTCGATGGAGGTAAAACCCTACTCCTGCTTGATTGATATTGATGATATGGGTAGTACAAGAGTGGATCTACCACGAGATCAAGGAGGCTAAACCCTAGAAGCTAGCCTATGGTATGATTCTTGTAATGGTTGTTGTGTCCTACGGACTAAAACCCTCCAGTTTATATAGACTCCGGGGAGGGCTAGGGTTACACAGAGTCGGTTACAATGGTAGGAGATCTACATATCCGTATCGCCAACCTTGCCTTCCACGCTAAGGAAAGTCCCATCCGGACACGGGACGAAGTCTTCAATCTTGTATCTTCATAGTCTTGGAGTCCGGCTGACGATGATAGTCCGGCTGTCCGGACACCCCCTAGTCCAGGACTCCCTCAGGAGGCATTGAAGTTTTTTGCAATCTTGGGTGCTGAGGCCTTTGAAGCACCCGGCTTGGTAACGGAGGGATTTGGATCAAACGGCTTGGGCTTGTGAGCAGGCTTCTTAGGCATTGATTTCTTGGGAGCGCTAGCACTGCCACTAGCACCAACTTCAGTTGAGGCCTTTGTGGCCTTGTTGAATTCATCAACGGAGGATGAAACATGCGGCCACAAAAATGGTAATCCCGCCAATCCCTAACAAGTTTTGCAGTTTTGAACTAAGATTCAGTAGTTAATTCTAAGAGTGGCATTGCTTAATTTTACCAGCGGCATTAGATTAACAAAAAGCATAAACAGTTCCAGGGGAGAGTGGGCGTACCAACACTATGTGCTTCCATATACTTATAAAGGGGGTCATGCAGAGTTTTGTTGTAACAAAGAAACAAGCATCATGTCTGGGTTGTTACAATTTTTCCCCACTTAATGGTAAAAGACAACAGTTCAATAGCTTCAATTCAACATTTATCCAAAATAGTACCAATACAAGTAGCAAAACATCTCAAAGCACACTGCATCATCATGTGGATGAAAGTCGGGACTGACCTTTCTTGACCAAGATTTGAAACAACTCGCGTGGAGGACTTGAAAGAAATCCCAAGACATATGTGAAAATCCATGATCTCCTTTTGTGCAGTTCCAACAAAATTAAGCAAAGTTGCCGGTGTGATATTCAAGTTGAAGAGCAACAAAACACTCTTAAAACATAAGTGTTTCTTGTAGCGAAGCAAAATGTCGCAATAGCAACAAGTTGAATAGATATCCCTATTTTAACAGAGACAAAAATGGAATCAAATACTGGCAAATAAAGGAGGATGAAACATGCGGCCACACAAATGGTAATTCCGCCAATCCCTAACAAGTGTTGCAGTTTTGAACTAAGATTCAGTAGTTAATTCTTAGAGTGGCATTGCTTAATTTTACCAGCGGCATTAGATTAACAAAGAGCATAAACAGTTCCAGGGGAGAGTGGGCGCAACAACACCATGTGCTTCCATGTACTTATAAAGGGGTTGATGCGGAGTTTGTTGTAACAAAGCAACAAACATCATGTCTGGGTTGGTACCATTTTTGTTCACTACTTAATGGGAAAAGAGAGCAATACAATAGCTTCAATTCAACATTTATTTAAAATAGTACCAATACAAGTAGGACAACATCTCAAAACACACTTCATGATCATGTGGATAAAGGCAAGTACCAACCTGTCATGACGCACACAAGATCACGTACGAATCTGCCAACACGAATAGGAAATCCAATCTCGTTTTGTGCAGTTGCACTGAAATTAAGCAAAGTCGCCGGTGTGACATTTAAGTTTGTTATAGCAACAAGTTAAATAGATATCCCTGTTTTAACATAGGCAAAAAAGGAAACAATTACTGGCCAATAAAGGAGGATGAAACAAACAGCGACAAAAAGAAGCATCTAACTTATCTTGATGGAAAACAAAGTAGGATAGTAGCATTTCTAAAATGGTTGCATTGCTTCATATTAATAGAGACATTCTCTTAAAACAACATTCGTTAAAAATGTAATTTACTTTTAACAGTGGCATTGCTTCAGTTTTCCAGCGGCATTCTTAGATTAACAACAGCAAAATAGCTGTATGGGACATGGGACATGCCAGCACCATGTGCATCCACACGTATAAATGGGTGATGCAGAGTATGTAGCCAAGCAGCATATCTGCGATGGTCCCATATTTGTTCTCTTTGAACCTTTTTCCTATGTGAGGGCAGCAAATCTAGTCCTGCACAAACTACCCGACCCCCAATTTCTTTCCCTTTTCAACAAAGAGATCGGTTCCTTACAGATGTGTGTACTGGGTTACCCCCCTTTTCCCTTTTCGACCAACAAAGCGGCTGGATAGCCAGTCTATACTACTTTCCCTCCCTCCTTTCCTCACTGAACCACGTCCTAGATTCATGCTCCACCCCACCGCACCCTTCTTTCCTCTTTGAACCAAGACCTAGATTCTACTATAGAATCGAAAAAGATTCGCATGTAGCTAGAGCAATGACGGTTTCAAAGAAACCTATACCTTAGGGTCGTCGAGATGTGGCAAGGCGTGTGGCGGGAGGCTGGATATGCCCACACTACGTACGACAACGAGGAAGAAGGTGTCGGTGGCCCTCCCGCACAGGCGCTAGGTGAAAGAGAACAACTCAGCCGGCAGTGGATTGCCTTCCTCGCTGAAGGCGATAGAGTGAACGCTGCACCTCCTTCCCTTCCCGGTGCGATGGGATCCGGATGCCTCCTTCACTAGCTGTGAGGGGGGAGAGAGAGGCAGAGGCCAACGCAGTCTTGTTTAGATCTTGTGAAGAGGGTGAGAGATTGTGAATATAGCAAACCCTAGCAAAGGAACGTTGAGCCTCCAGCGTGTATATATATATATATATATATATGTAGTGCGGCGAGAGTGTGGAGAGTGCCAACCCTAGCGAACAAGCGCTGAGGCTCCAACTTATATAGTACTACATATATACTGTAGTACAGACTGAGCTCTAGTGCCTTAACTGCACATGC
Organism: Triticum aestivum; assembly: GCF_018294505.1. NCBI lineage: Eukaryota > Viridiplantae > Streptophyta > Magnoliopsida > Poales > Poaceae > Triticum > Triticum aestivum. The sequence goes on along the minus strand of NC_057807.1, from coordinate 268,071,667 downwards.
TTTTGGCTGTATGACAGGTGGGCCAGCCACATTTTGGGCCCCTTGTCATAAACCCAAAGGCAGGTGCACTAAGTCAATGAAGTTGCGTCCATATAGTACTCGTGTATACTACTAATATATATTGGAGTGGTTTTCTTATTCCTCCATAACAATCATTTTAAATTGTGTAAGTATGAAACGAAACTCTTTATTAACGTACTAGTGAAGAAAACTACTACTTCCGATGAACTAACGATCCACGCGTCCTGGTCGCACTTCATGTCCTTCACGTGAGGTACACTACCCTCGATTAAGTGAACAACCACACATGCGCCAAATTACCGAAAACGTGTGACAGTGTGTACAAATAAAGAATTTTAATTTCAATTATCGGAAAGGTTTGAGAGTATGTATAGTTTGCCCTCTCTCAATAATTATGGTTTGTTGTGTTTGGCCTAAACTTGGTTAAACTTTACAAAGTTTGACTTCAGTCAAATCTAATATGCGGAGTAAATAAAAGTGGAGGGCTACTACGTCCATCCGGGTTTTTAGTCCACACCATTGTTTTAATCAGAGTTAATAGCTGGACAAATAAAATTACATGGGAGCTGAAGACCAAGTTGTGAGAAGGCTTAGAAATCAATACAAAACTTATGCTCTTAGTACCAACGTCGATCCTTCTTCGAGGAAACATTTGGTTCATAGCCAATTGTGTGATAAAATTGCACCAACGTGAAAGACGACTGTGTCTCCAACGCAACCAAGGTGAACTGATGAAGGATATCATCTTTGTGGGTAACAAGCAAAGAGCACTGATGGAAGATAGCTTGTTTTTTGTGGAAAATCGATCAGCTTCACCAGCCGACGCAACCATGAGGCGCAACCATGAGCATCAACATGTCATCGTGGTGATGCATCATCCATTTGGCATCAAGTTTGGGTGAGGCACCTATGAAGTTCGACAGTGGTCTGTTTCTTCTCATTAATCAAGCTCGAGGAAGGAAGAACCACGTGGTAGAGGACAGTGAGGCGGAACAACAATGGCCATCCAATTTTGTGTAGTTCCACTAAAATTGAGGAAGACATGCCCGGGTATGGAGATACGCATCACTATTTGCAAAAATATTAAAAAGGGATATAGTGTTGTTACTTTGTTTTGGCAGTGGTACAAGATTAACAATGACATCTCAATTGTAAATAAGAATTAATGAAAAGTACACCAACAAATAGAAGCATCATGATTATCTTGATGGGAACTAAACCAGGATACCCGAGAAAAAAAAAGCATTTCTTCATTTAACCAGTGATAGTATTAGATTAGCAGCAGCAATAGGAGCATATGGACAATGACCGCACAACCACCATGTACTTTTTGTCGAAACAACATGTATACCTCCACCGAGGCACAAATCAGGACAACTTTTTGAGTGGCATTCCTCTATAATAGTTGGTGATGTTGGACCAGCCGACGAACCCTACCTACTATACCTGGGGAGCTGGGGAGTAGTCGCATAGAAGAAAACCTGCATGCAGCGACCTGGGGAGCTGGACCAGTACAAGAAGTTATACCTCAGGTGGGAGAGATGTCGCTTAGGCGGGCGGGCGGGATCTTCCCACACAACGGTAACGAACAAGGGCACAAAGGACCTTCGTCCGTGCCAGCGCCGGTTCCGAGAGGATGGTGCGCATCGGCTTCCTCCATCGCCGACGGCGACAACGTCAACGCTGGACCTCCTCACCTCCCGCAGTGGACGAGATTCGGCCGGATCTGTGACCACCGGTGAGGAGAGAGATAGAGTGGACAATGTCATCTTGTTTTGATATGGAGAGGGTGAGAGAGCGAGATGCGAGAAACCCTATCAAACAAGAGGCTATATATACAATGGAGTAAAAAAATCTCTCCATACCAGCGGTTTTAAATAGAACACGCGTGTTCCCAGAAAAAAGAAAGGAAAACTGGCGGACAATTTTTAACTTACCAAGAAAGAAAACTCGATCAAAAACACGCCCCCGCTTCGAGGTCGCGAGAGTCGTCGTGCACACACACATAGACATAGACAAGCACACTGGGCTAGCTCAATCACGGACACACCTCGCCAAAGCTCTGTCGCTCAAGAGCTTCGGCTCTCCTAATCTTCGCAAGGCGCCTTCGATCGAGCTCGTGCTTGGTGCACCCTCCTAAGTACATGCCTCACGGGTACCGCGACGTGGTGCAACAGTCCTCACCTCCCGCAGCGGACGGGATTCGGCTGGATCGGTGACCACCGGTGAGGAGAGAGATAGAGTGGACACTGTCATCTTGTTTTGATATGGAGAGGGTGAGAGAGCGAGATGCGAGAAACTCTATCAAACAAGAGGCTATAATGGAGTAAAAAAATCTCTCCATAGCAGTGGTTTTAAATAGAATACACGCGTTCCCAGAAAAAGAAACGAAAACTGGCGGACAATTTTTTAAGGGTCTGTCTAGGACACATCTAGATGTGACATAGTTATGTCACATCTAAGTTGATGTCCACTCTGTTTGTGGTCTATTTTTTTCCTAGTTTTTTTTGTTTCTTGTTGCTACATTATATACTTGTGGGAGCTTAGATGTGATATCCTTAAATAACATCTAGATGTGAATTAGACAAACTGATTTTCTAACGTACCAAGAAAGAAAACTCGATAAAAAACACGCGCCCGCTTCCAGGTCGCGAGAGTCGTCGCGCACACACACATAGACATAGACATGCATATCCGTGTTTACGTAAAATTCCATTTCCATCTCCATCTCCAATCATATTTGTCCAACTGGCACATTATTTACGTTGTTAATTATATACACAGCAATATTAACGTACAACATCTCTTGTTTGCGCACGTCCGGACCGCTTCCACGGCCGGTCCTGACCAACCCGAACCCTCTTCATCACCCGCGCGTGCTTCCCGCCCGAAACGGTCAGTGCCGCATTCATGCCCGGCCAGAGTGGATGTGACCTCTCACTGGCGCCGGCATTGAAGCGGCGCACCGGCCGAGAGAGCGTCGCCCGCGCCGCTTCCGGGTGCACGCGGCTGCTCCGCGTTCAAAGGTCGCAATAGCCGGCTACAACATGCATGTAAAAAGTTCTTGGGAGTCCGTGCTACAGCTAGTTGTCCTCCCCCAACTCGTCAATCTCTTCCAGTAGTGCTAGTACTCCATGGCGCGATCCATCGACAAGCAGGCGGGAAAGTTAACGTATACTCGGTTTGCGGTGAGTGGCATGCCAAGCGACCGTGTGGGGTCGAGCCGTGGAGGAGGGTGAGACACGAACACGACAGACGTGATTTAAACGTTGGTTTTGCTTGATGGCGCGATCCAATGAAACGAAACGTTGGTTTCTCTCTGTTTCCATTTTTTCTTCGGAAAAACGGAAACTTTTCCACTCCATTTTCATTCCTATTCCAAGGTTGCCCCGTTACAACATTCCATCAAATACAAAGGAAAACTAACACACATGCTGATGCATCTCAATGATTCATAGATCATAGCCAATATTTACTTCACAACTAAAGAAAAAAGTTGTGAGAGCGTGTACGGAAGAAAAACTACTGATGGGGTCACTACGACTTAAACCCTAAACCCTAAACATGATTTAATTTCCTGGCTAGGTAGAACCTGTCGAAGGAAAGACGGCTGGCACCCTCGGATCATACGATGCTTTTGTGCAGTTCCACTAAAATCGAGCTGAGCATCCCTCATGGCAAAGATATTGAAGAAGTGTGATTAGAATAATAGTACTAGCACTAGTTCATGAGACATAAACTCATCACAAATAGAAGCTGGTAGAAGTAGAGAAATATCGGCATGGAGATGGAGCTACGTGGGGAGCTGCGGCAGTGGAGCAAGCCGGCTCCAAAAGGGAGATGTACTACCTGGGACGTCGGGTTGTAGCTAGAAGGGCGTTTGGGACGCGACATCGGGCCATACTACGGGGACCCCCGATTGGGACACACCGACTGTGTGTTTTCTCCCTCGCCGATGTCGACGGCTTCTACGCAGAACATTGTTCCCTTCCCCTAGCGGCGGGATCAGGTCGGATATGTGACCAGCAGTGTGGCCGCCGTCGTTCTATGCTTGTGAAGAGAGCAACCCAAGCAAGCAGGCTTGTAGCTTAGGCTCCTGCTAGTGTATATATATTGGTTTTCTTTTTCTCTCCATATCAATCATTTTATATTGCGTACGTGTCATTGAAGAGTGAAATGATGGTTGCTTCTTCCGACTAACTTACTATGTGATTTGACTGCTCCTTAGTGGCCCCTACACGTACTCCCCTTACATGTATGACAGTTCCCGAGTCTCACTTGTACTTATCTCTATTTTCTTGCATGACACATAGACAGGATGCGCATAGAGGAATTTTGTTACTGCATGTTGTTACGTAGTACTGTACTACTAGTACCTACTCCCTCCTTCTGGTTCACTACTGGTACTCCCTCCGTCCTGGCTTATTGGTCCCCTTTGTACTCAATTCATGGGTTCGTTTCCTCAAGAAATGGTCTTTACCAACGTATTAATATTGGGAATGCATGCGTGAACAACAAATGATTAAACCTTGCATGCAACATTTTGACAAAGCATTGACTTATGAACATGTGAATGTGAGGGACTACAACCTCGTGCATGCATGCAACAGTCACACATACACATGGACGCAAAATCGCGCACGACGCCCTAATGCATGCATGTCCGAGCACACGACGGAACACACATGGTCATGCTCAAGTGCTCAACCTACACATGCATGCACACACATACTCAGCCAGGGTGAGCTAGTGACCGCATGAACACCAGAAAATGTATATATTAAGCGCAATGAGCGTATTATGAAGTCCACTGACCATATTTTTACAAATATACAGTGACAGACAGTGTATTTATCTCGCTTGAAGTTAAGCCATATTAACCGGAAAGGAGGTAGTATGGACTAGCATTACTTTGTTGTGTCTCGTCAACTTGCCGAACGAGGAGAAGCTTGCGGGACGGGAGAAGCTTGCGCGCGGTGGCTCGCAGGACAAGGAGAAACTTTTGACTAATGCAAGCTCTCCCTCGCTCAGGCGGTGGATGTGCAACAGTTAATTCGGTGTCAGATTGCCAGAAGCATACACTATACTAGTACTATTATGGTTCGACTTCCCGAAGGGGTGAACAGCCAAGCGCAAAGTTTACTAGTACTAGTACTACTACTATAGAGGTATGTACTATACTACTAGGAATCGGACGAAGGAGCGTCTGCAATCTTATTATATTTTAAAAATGTGATAAAGCAATCTTCAACACATTTCGTTCTCTTCGAGGGTTCTCGCAAGTGATAATGGAAGTTGATTGCATGGAACACTCGCCACAATTCTCGCTTAATTATGGCTCATATCCTGTTACAAATAGGAGCGCTTGGTAATATTTCCTCTTTTTTGTTATTCAACATGTAAACAGGTCAGCAAACCTTGCGGCGCATCTTTGTGCTAACCGTGCTTGATGCACTTTGAATGTGGCCGAGAGTTGGCTTCATGAAACACCTCACTTCCTTCTTCTTTTTTTGCGGGGTACCTCGCTTCCTAGTGACCAGTCTCTTGACTGGTCGTCCTAAGAATGCTTATATATGAATAAAGCTCTGTCATTTACCCGCAAAAAAGATTAAGCCATATTAACTGGAAAGGAGGGAGTATGGACTAGCACTACTTTTTGGTGTGTCCCATCAACTCGTAGAACGAGGAGAAGCTTGCAGGACAAGGTGAAGCTCACTTACGCCTTTTGACTAATGCAACCTACCCTCGCCCAGGCGGTGGACATGCATCAGTTCGTTCGGTGTCAGATTGCCAGAGGCATACACTGTAGTACCCAACATGCGGAGTACCATCATTGTTCGACTTCAGGAAGAGGCGAAGAGCCAAGCACCAGGTTTAGTTGTACGAGTAGTACTACTACTAGAACCGCATGGTGGATCGTCTGTACTCTTATTTTATTTTAATCTCTGATAACGTACACATTTATTCGGGAGAAGGGCGGAAAACGGCAGCCCAATAGTATAGTATTAAAAAACATCGAACATGTAATGATGATATCGATCAATCATGCTTGAATATATCTTGGCCTCCGTGCGACCCCATCTGTGTGTTCTCGCTCCTCGTCTCTCTCAAGGAACGGCTGGTTGGCCATTTTGCCATCAATTGAGATCGATTTGCTCACACTTCGGTCCCACATGTCAGTGATATGCCAAGAGGAGGTGCATTGACCGGCTGGCCATACGCATACTTGGTTTTGCACCTTCATACTACTCCTCCCTCCGTCACAGTTTACAGGGTGCACTTCATTCTAATGCATTTCTCTCAATGCATTGCCACCACCAGAGAGACTTTAGACGCGTTTGGTTTAGTGCTCAATTAATTAGGGCGTGGTAAACGCAATCAAGTCCACAATTTTCTCTCGATGTACTACGGAGTGGAGTAAGTGCATGCATGTGTGTGCCAGGGGTGGAAGCACTGCATGCATGTGTGTACATATTATTTCCTCTAGTGATAGATGTCGTGCTATAACTACCAATGCTATTTTTCAGGGCGATCGCTAGTCGCCTTGGTCCCAGAGATCTTTTTTGAAGCGCACTCTATAAATATTGACGGATGGAGTAGTATGAGCGGATTCAAATAAGAGCGTATTGATGGTTGCTTCTTCCGAGCAACTTACAGTGGGAAAGGTGGGGCTTATGATTTGACTGCTCATTACTCACTATTAATGCGGCGCAACGACCGGGCTGAGTCTCCCATGCGGTTGTGCACTACTCCCTCGGTTCTTAAATATACTCCAGAGTATCTGTCTTTCTAGAGATTTCAATGAGTGACTACATACGAAACAAAATGAGTGAATCTACACTCTGAAATATGCCCATTTCAAATTTGTAAAAAGACAAATATTTAGGAACGGAGGAGTATAATTTTGTGCATGGCACATAGACCCTGATGCTGAAGAGGCTTCTGGCAATGCTACCGAGCTTCCAGCATTTGTTTACATAATCGACGTACTATACAAATAATTTTCCAGCGACATGAAATTGTACAATGCTCTGAGCTTTCAGCTTTTGTTTCGTGTGTCTTGCCATCGATGCTCTTTCGGAAACAATAAAAAACTAACTTCCTAGCTAATGCATCTCAATGATTAGCAGATCAGAGCTAATATTTACATCACAACCAAAGACAAAGTTGTGATAAGGTGTTAAATTAAAATTGATCCATGCTTTCATTGGTAGCAACGTCCCCCAGCTCTGTCTAAATCAACAAGGCATGTTGGGAAAAAAGTAGTTGTTTGGAGCATGCAACATTCTGATCATTTTGTGCAGTTCCACTAAAATAGAGCTGAGTGTCCCTGTCCAAAAGATATTAAGTGTGATTACGATAATAGAGGACTGCTGATGAAACAATAAACACACAAATAGAAGCCGGTCACCTTTGCAGTCTCTCTTAAGACTAACTAGTTGAAGATTAAGCAAATAGTTGGAGAAGATTAGGCTCAGAGTTGGATGAGGAGGATAGAGCAAAACCAATCTCCCATTGTGAAGTCGCACTGAAATGTAGAGACGTTGCCCGTGTGACATTTTAGTACAACTGCACAAAACATTCTTAAGAGAAAAGTGATTTGTGCAGTTCACCAAAAGGTCGCAATAGCAATGAGGTGAAATGGATAGCCCTGTTTGCAAAAAAGAGGTAGAAAGGAAACAATTACTGGCCTAGAACAGTTGATGACACATACGACGACAAAAAAGAAGCATATTCCTTGTCCTAAGGGAAGATAACAACATGGGTGTGTTTGTCTAAAACGGTGTGCGGACGAGATTACAATATGGAAAGTACGCTGGACGAGCTACGTTTTGGGCAAAGAACTATGGAAGATCCACATGTAGCAACGTGGGAAGATGGGTAGTGGAGCAAGGCCGGAGGAGATACCTGGGGGTCGTCGGGATGTAACTAGGTGAGCGGCGGCGGGCGGGATCTGCCCATACTGCGGCAGCTAGCAGGTGGCATAGGCCCTGCCGGTGTTATGGGAACAGGGGTCCCTAGACTTGCCTGCCTGCGGCCCAGGGCGCGGCTCGGCTAACGGCATGGTACATCCCATCTTCATCAGCAAACACTAAAGACCCTCACGAGGGGCCGAGCCTCGCAAGGCGGACAACACAAGACCTCTTTAGGGCAGCCTCACTAGGCTGGCTCGCGAGGAGCGGAGAGATCAAGGCGAGGGGTGCCTCGCGAGGTTTCCGTGACGTGAGCCATGACGACCAAGGCCAGGCGGGCGCCAGCGGGCGTAGAGTACCGGTTGCCTCTTTGGTGCTAAAGGGGCAGGTGCAAGCGAGGAGTCCCGAGGCATCAGGCAATGGTTTCCATATCGGTGCAACAAGACCAAGACTAGCAGGACGGCAAGACGGAGGTCATCATGGAGCCCAGGGCGGCGTCACCACCAGAGTCTTTGGCAGGCGAAGACCACCTTTTGTCAGGATAGCTTGTAGTAGCTGTCCCCCTTCAAATTGTCCGTTGTGGGATCCCTTCCCACCAAAACATTTGGGAAGAGGACCGGGGCCTCTATAAATAGGACTAGCCACCACCATAGGAGGCAACTGATCTTGGACCGGATCCATTCCACCAAGACCATCTACACAAGCTCATAGAGCTCAAGAACACCGCTCCTCCTAAGGCTGTTCATCCCTTGTACTTGTTCATCCTCAGCCTACAAGTCAACCGACCACACCACACTGGAGTAGTGTATTACACCACAACGGTGGCCCGAACCAGTATAAACTCTTATATCCCTTGTTCTTTGCGTTCGGCGAGCTTGACCTTGAGATTGTTGAGAGTGTGAGCTAGGGGGAGAGAGATCTTCGTGCGCACCCCAGAGTTCGAACCTCAAGGATTTTGCCGGAACCCATAATCTGACATTTGGCGCGCCAGGTAGGGGTGCGCCGAAGCTTCTTCTCCACCGGACCAACTCGCCGTGGCTTCGCAGCTCCGATGACCGACGATCTGAGGACCCAAGCCGACCGTTGGGCGGCCTTGCCCGCTCAAGCACCGCCGTCCGCTCCAAAGACCTCAACTCCGCGCTCCAGGCGGCCCGCACACTGCCTAACGCCACCGGCCGCGGGCGGCATGGACCCGCAGCTTCCGCCCTCACACCACGGCGCGCGCACCGCCGCGCGATCTTCAAGGTACGCCGCGGCGACGGCATCGCACACCCAATGGGAGCAGGCGAACACGCGGGCTGCGCTCATCGTGGCACGGGACTTGTTACGGTGCAGGCTGGCCGAGAGTGGCCGTGACGTGTTGTTGGAATGCGTCGCTGAACTTTTGGACTATGCCTATAGGGGCGCACCGCCTTTCTGCTCCTTCTCCATGCCTCAGGTTGTAGATGAGGCGCGCGCGAGGCCCCGGCGAGCTCGCGCACCCCCTGGGGAAATGGAGGAACCTGACGACACCAACATGGGCACTGGCGCTGCCCGTCCTACCGCTGCAGCTTCATCACGAGCAGGACCAAGCGCTGGCGGCCCACTACAAGGGCGCACTAGAGTGCAACCCAATAGCCGCCAAGGCCGGGTGCCGCGGCTGGAAGCTCCAGACACGGGGCACTCAGGTGGTGGCCCTCGTGGGGCAACCGTCGATGCCTATGTGCCCCGCATGGTGAACCTAGAGTACGTGCTCGGAGACAGCCCCAGCACGTTCCTCGGGCCAGGATGGGATGGCGGAATGCTTGAAGCAGGAGCTTTCCACGAGTCGCCCGAAGGCTCCGCCGACCCCTTTAGCAACTATGACGGGGTACAGCAGGTATCGCGGGAGCAGATGTGCACTAACCATGGGCTGCAGGTGGACCAGAACGCCGACAGAGGGCCCGTGGTGGCCGGAGACCCAAGGGTGGTGGTTCCGCCCCTGGCCGGAGCGGAATGCTGGGGGCTGCGCGTGGGGGGCTCGGAGCCACGGCCTCTCCCACGCCGCGTGGAGCAAGGCACCGTGCGGAGGTAGGTCCTCTGCCGGGGAAAGCGCTAGTGAGCACTCCCCCCCCCCCCCGGGCAGAGGGCCCGTGGTCGCCGGGGGTGCCGCTAGGGCCCCCCTTTCCCCTTGGCCTCTTCTTGGTTTTCGGACGCCCCAATGGTGGCCGGGGGTGGCGCACGGCGGGGCCCTCGTCTGGCGATATGAAGTAAGGCTCACGCATGTGAAGGTCTCCACTCGTGACACTCTCACGTAATAATGAGTGGGGCTGTACACGCCCCGGAGTCTCCGAAGTGCCGCCCTCAGTCCTCGGGGGCTCCCTCCCACGTCCTAGTGGTAGCACTTAGCTCCGCGCTGGTGAGAAGACTAGACTAGGTGCCGGACGCCGCCGCTCATTCGCTTTATGTAGTTTGTTTGCAACCCCTTTCTGTGGGATTTGAAGTTCTGGTGTTCTCTATCGATTGCTTGGCCGGGTCTTCCCTTCTTTTTCTGCTTTTTCACTTGTTCCTTGTTTCATGCCTAGGAGGGCGGCAGTTGCCCGATGCTCTCCCTTGCGCGCCTCGCGTGGGGACTGGGCAGGTGTGTAAGCACACTGGGCTAGCTCAATCACGGACACACCTCGCCAAAGCTCTGTCGCTCAAGAGCTTCAGCTCTCCTAATCTTCGCAAGGCGCCTTCGATCGAGCTCGTGCTTGGTGCACCCTCCTAAGTACATGCCTCACGGGTACCGCGACGTGGTGCAACAGTCCTCACCTCCCGCAGCGGACGGGATTCGGCTGGATCTGTGACCACCGGTGAGGAGAGAGATAGAGTGGACACTGTCATCTTGTTTTGATATGGAGAGGGTGAGAGAGCGAGATGCGAGAAACTCTATCAAACAAGAGGCTATAATGGAGTAAAAAAATCTCTCCATAGCAGTGGTTTTAAATAGAATACACGCGTTCCCAGAAAAAGAAACGAAAACTGGCGGACAATTTTTTAAGGGTCTGTCTAGGACACATCTAGATGTGACATAGTTATGTCACATCTAAGTTAATGTCCACTCTGTTTGTGGTCTATTTTTTTCCTAGTTTTTTTTGTTTCTTGTTGCTACATTATATACTTGTGGGAGCTTAGATGTGATATCCTTAAATAACATCTAGATGTGAATTAGACAAACTGATTTTCTAACGTACCAAGAAAGAAAACTCGATAAAAAACACGCGCCCGCTTCCAGGTCGCGAGAGTCGTCGCGCACACACACATAGACATAGACATGCATATCCGTGTTTACGTAAAATTCCATTTCCATCTCCATCTCCAATCATATTTGTCCAACTGGCACATTATTTACGTTGTTAATTATATACACAGCAATATTAACGTACAACATCTCTTGTTTGCGCACGTCCGGACCGCTTCCACGGCCGGTCCTGACCAACCCGAACCCTCTTCATCACCCGCGCGTGCTTCCCGCCCGAAACGGTCAGTGCCGCATTCATGCCCGCCAGAGTGGATGTGACCTCTCACTGGCGCCGGCATTGAAGCGGCGCACCGGCCGAGAGAGCGTCGCCCGCGCCGCTTCCGGGTGCACGCGGCTGCTCCGCGTTCAAAGGTCGCAATAGCCGGCTACAACATGCATGTAAAAAGTTCTTGGGAGTCCGTGCTACAGCTAGTTGTCCTCCCCCAACTCGTCAATCTCTTCCAGTAGTGCTAGTACTCCATGGCGCGATCCATCGACAAGCAGGCGGGAAAGTTAACGTATACTCGGTTTGCGGTGAGTGGCATGCCAAGCGACCGTGTGGGGTCGAGCCGTGGAGGAGGGTGAGACACGAACACGACAGACGTGATTTAAACGTTGGTTTTGCTTGATGGCGCGATCCAATGAAACGAAACGTTGGTTTCTCTCTGTTTCCATTTTTTCTTCGGAAAAACGGAAACTTTTCCACTCCATTTTCATTCCTATTCCAAGGTTGCCCCGTTACAACATTCCATCAAATACAAAGGAAAACTAACACACATGCTGATGCATCTCAATGATTCATAGATCATAGCCAATATTTACTTCACAACTAAAGAAAAAAGTTGTGAGAGCGTGTACGGAAGAAAAACTACTGATGGGGTCACTACGACTTAAACCCTAAACATGATTTAATTTCCTGGCCAGGTAGAACCTGTCGAAGGAAAGACGGCTGGCACCCTCGGATCATACGATGCTTTTGTGCAGTTCCACTAAAATCGACCTGAGCATCCCTGATGGCAAAGATATTGAAAAAGTGTGATTAGAATAATAGAACTGGCACTAGTTCATGAGACATAAACTCACCACAAGTAGAAGCCGGTAGAAGTAGAGAAAGATCGACATGAAGATGGAGCTACGACAGTGGAGCAAGCCGGCTTCAAAAGGAAGATGGACTACCTGGGACATCGGGCTGTAGCTAGAAGGGCTGTTGGGACGCGGCATCGGCCCATACCACGGTGACCCCCGATTGGGATGCATCGACTGTGGGTTTTCTCCCTCGCCGATGTCGACCGCGTCTACGCAGAACATTGTTCCCTTCCCCCAGCTGCGGGATCAGACCCGTCGTTCTATGCTTGTGAAGAGAGCAACCTAAGCAAGCAGGCTTGTAGCTTAGGCTCCTGCTAGTGTATATATATATTGGTTTTCTTTTTCTCTCCATATCAACCATTTTATATTGCGTACGTGTCATTCAAGAGTGAAACGATGGTTGCTTCTTTCGACTAACTTACTGTGTGATTTTACTGCTCCTTAGTGGCCCCTACACGTACTCCCTGTATGCAACAGTCACACGTACACATGGACGCAAAAACGTGTGTGACGCCCTAATGCATGCATGTCCGAGCACACGATGGAACACACATGGTCATGCTCAAGTGCTCAACCTACACGTGCATGCACACACATACTCAGTCAGGGCGAGCTAGTGACCGTATGAACACCGGAAAATATATATATTGAGCGTAATGAGCATATTATGAAGTCCACTGACTGTATTTTTACAAATATACAGTGACAGACAGTGTATTTATCTTGTTTGAAATTAAGCCATATTAACCGGAGAGGAGGCAGTATGGACTAGCATTACTTTTATGTGTCCCATCAACTTGCTGAACGAGGAGAAGGTTGTAGGACGGGAGAAGCTTGCGCACGGTGGCTCGCAGGACAAGGAGAAACTTTTGACTAATGCAAGCTCTCCGTCGCTCAGGCGATGGACGTGCAACAGTTAATTCAGTGTCAGATTTCCAGAAGCATACACTATACTACTAGTGCTATTATTGTTCGACTTCCCGAATAGCCGAGCAGCCAAGCGCAAAGTTTACTAGTACTACTACTATAGTCTATAAAGGTACGTACTATACTAGTACTACGAACCGGATGGAGGAGCGTCTGCGCACTTATTATAATTTTAAAATGTGATAAAGCAATCTTCAACACATTTGGTTCTCTTCGAGGGTTCTCGCATGTGATAATGGAAGTTGATTGCATGGAACACTTGCCACAATTCTCGATTAATTTTGGCTCATATCCTGTTACAAATAGTAGCGCTCGGTAATAGTTCCTCTTTTTTGTTATTCAGCATGTAAACAGGTCAGCAAACCTTGCGGCGCATCTTCGTGCGAACCGTGCTTGCTGCACTTTGAATGTGGCCGAGAGCTGGCTTGATGAAACACCTCGCTTCCTACTTCTTTTTTGTGGGGTACCTTGCTTCCTAGTGACCAGTGTCTTGGCTGATCGTCCTAAGAATGCTTATATATGAATAAAGCTCTCTCATTTACCCGCAAAAAAGATTAAGCCATATTAACCGGAAAGGAGGGAGTATGGACTAGCACTACTTTTTGGTGTGTCCCGTCAACTCGCAGAACGAGGAGAAGCTTGCAGGAGAAGGTGAAGCTCGCTTACGCCTTTTGACTAATGCAACCTACCCTCGGTGGACATGCATCGGTACATTCAGTGTCAGATTGTCAGAGGCATACACTGTAGTACCCAACATGCGGAGTACCATCATTGTTCGACTTCACGAAGAGGCGAAGAGCCAAGCGCAGTAGTACGAGTAGTACTACTACTAGAACCGCATGGTGGAGAGTCTGTACTCTTATTTTTTATCTTTGATAAAGTACACGTTTATTCCGGAGAAGGGCGGAAAATGGCAGCCTAACATGTAATGAATGATATCGATCAACCAACCATGCTCGAATATATCTTGGCCTCCGTGCGAGCCCGTCTGTGTGTTCTCGCTCCTCGTCTCTCTCAAGGAACGGCGGGTTGGCTCTTTGCCGTCAATTGAGATCGGTTTGCTCACACTCCTGTCCCGCATGTCAGTGATATGCCAAGAGGAGGTGCGTTGACCGACTGGCCATACGCGTACTTGGTTTTGCACCTTCATACTACTCCTCCCTCTGTCACAGTTTACAGGGCGCGCTTCATTATGATGCATTTCTCTCAATGCATTTCCACCACCAGAGAGACTTTAGATGCGTTTGGTTTAATGCTCAATTAATTAGGGCGTGGTAACCGCAATCAAGTCCACAATTTTCTCTCCATGTACTGTACTACTACTACGTAGTGGAGTAAGTGCATGCATGTGTGTACCCGGGATGGAAGCACTGCATGCATGTGTGTACGCATTATTCCCTCTAGTAATAGACGCCGTGCTATAACTATCAATGCTGTTTTTCAGGCCGATCGCTAGTCGCCTTGGTCCCACAGATTTTTTTTCTTTTTTCTGAAGCGCGTTGTATAAACAGTGACGGATGGAGTAGTATGAGCGGATTCAAAGAAGAGCGTATTGATGGTTGCTTCTTCAGAGCAACTTACAGTGGGAAAGGTGGGGCTTATGATTTGACTGCTCATTACTCACTATTAATGCGGCGCAACGACCGGGCTGAGTCTCCCATGCGGTTGTGCACTACCCCCTCGGTTCTTAAACATACTTCGGAGTATTTGTCTTTCTATCTACTCAAATATTTGTCTTTTTAGAGATTTCAAATGGACTGGCACATTCGAATGTATATAGACATATTTTAGAGCGTAGATTCACTCATTTTGCTCCGTATGTAGTCACTTGTTGAAATCTCTATAAAGACGAATAGAATATTTAGGAACGGATGAGTACACATACGAAGCAAAATGAGTTAATCTACACTCTAAAATATGCCCGTTTGAAATTTGTAAAAAGACAAATATTTAGGAACGAAGGAGTATATATTTGTGCATGGCACATGGACCTGGATGATGAAGAGGCTTCTGGCAATGCTATCAAGCTTCCATCATTTGTTTACATAATTGACGTACTATATAAATAATTTTCCAGCGACATGAAATTGTACAATGGTGTGAGCTTTCAGCTTTTGTTTCGCGTGTCTTGCCATCGATGCTCTTGCGGAAACAATAAAAAACTAACTTCCTTGCTAATGCATGTCAATTATTAGCAGATCAGAGCTAATAATTACATCACAACTGAAGACAAAGTTGTGAGAAGGTGTTAAATTAAAATTGATCCATGCTTTCATTGGCAGCAACGTCCCCCCAGCTCTGTCTAAATCAACAAGGCATGTTGGGAAAAAAAGTAGCTGTCTGGAGCATGCAACATTCCGATCATTTTGTGCAGTTCCACTAAAATAGAGCTGAGCGTCCCTGTTCCAAAGATATTGAGTGTGATTACGATAATAGAGGACTGCTGATGAAACAATAAACACACAAATAGAAGCCGGTCACCTTTGCAGTCTCTCTTAAGACTGACTAGTTGGAGAAGATTAGGCTCGGAGTTGGATGAGGAGGATAGAGCAAAACCAATCTCCCTTTGTGCAGTCGCACTGAAATGTAGAGACGTTGCCCGTGGGACATTTTAGTACAACTGCACAAAACACTCTTAAGAAAAAAGTGATTTGTGTAGTTCACCAAAAGGTCGCAATAGCAACAAGGTGAAATGGATAGCCCTGTTTGCAAAAAAGAGGTAGAAAGGAAACAATTACTGGCCAATAACAGTTGATGACACATGCGACGACAAAAAAGAAGCATATTCCTTGTCCTAAGGGAAGATAACAACACGGTTGTGTTTGTCTAAAACGGTGTGAGGACGAGAATGCAATATGGAAAGTATGCCGGACGAGCTACGTTTTGGGAAAAGAACTATGGAAGATCCACATGCAGCGACGTGGGAAGACGGGCAGTGGAGCAAGGCCGGAGGGGATACCTGGAGGTCGTCGGGATGTAACTAGGTGAGCGGCGGCGGGCGGAATCTGCGAGCAGGTGGCGTAGGCCCTGGCGCGCCAGAGCTTGGTCAGACAGAACGACGTGTATCGCAGATCGGGACGTGCTGCCTCGGCACCGTCGAATGGAGAAATGATGCACTTCCTCCCTTTCCCCCGGCGGACGGGATGCGGCCGGATCAGTGACCAACGGTGAGAGAGAGAGAGGCCACCGCACTCCCTTTCCTCCGGTGGACGGGATGCAGCCGGATCAGTGACCAACGGTGAGAGAGAGAGAGAGGCCACCGCAGCCTTGTGTGAGATACTCTGAAGAGCGACAAACCATGAAACCAGGCAGGCAGGCTCCATTGTATATAGTGAGCGGACTACCTTTTTCTCCATAAAAATCGTTTTATATTCTGTGTATGTGCCATTGAGCGCTATAACTTTATTTAAAAATAACGCGGCAGCGCGTCAAGTCGAACTTTGTTTCGTGCACGCATGGTACACGACCTCCCTAGGTAAACAACCGCTACATGCGTTCAAATTAGCACGTGGGCTGCCATTTCGTAAAGAAATGAGCTCCACCGTGTACCCGCGCGGGTGTGGCTGGGCACGAAGCGTGAGTACGTGCACGGTGCACCTATTCTCTTCTTGTATACGTACACCACCTACGTGGGGTTGTGTGAGAAAGATACAAACCTAGAGAGATATAGTGTGTGGGTTCTTGAGAGTTTTTGGGGGGGGGGTCAATCAAAAAATGTAACATATGCAATGTGTGTGAAATAAAGTCCTGGATATAACATATATATAGAGGGGGCGATCCACGAGAAGAGAGTGGAGGTATCATTGGCTTGAGGTGTCCATAGAATTGAAGAGAGGGATGATGTGTGTGTGTGCGCGCGCGATCGATAAAGAGTGCCATCGAATTTGTGTGTGCCCACGTCAAATATATAGAGTGGCTGGCCTACTGGAACGTGAGATGGGACATGTGTAGTTTGTCTCTGTGGCATGGATACCTACCTGCAGCACTTGACTATCGGTGTGTGGTGGGGGAAGAGGGAGTCCCAATTAACTATAGAGGTACAATGGCTTGTATATGTGTGGAGGAGGAGAGGGGCCTACCTCGTGAATTAAGGAGATCGATCTGCCTCATGTATTAAGGGAGATCGATCAGCATCCATGCATATGTGCAGGAGAGGAATAAGGTTGGGAGAGAGACAGAGCTAGAGTGTTGGAGGGGGTGGTAGTGGAGTTGCTTCTAAGAAATGGTGGGATAGGCTTGCTAGACAAACGGAGGGCACGCCCGCAATATCAATAAGAGAGGAGATGGTTGCTTGTTGTCTGTGCACGTGCATGTGAGAGACGGGTCAGGAGGCATGCACGAATGATGAGGGGGGACGATGTGGCTGTGGTAAGCAGACATACCTACATAGGAAGATCAATAGCCCTTTGTTAGAGAAAGGAGAGACATAACTTGTGAGGTACGTCGATCGATGGGGGTAGTTAAAGTCGATCTAGGTATATGTTGGGAGATCGATCGGTATACATGCATGTGTGTGTTAGAAGCAAATGAGGCACGAGGAGAAGGATAGAGAGAGAGGGATGCATGTAGGAGGTGGTACGAGAGGCATACTATATCGAGGGGGGAGGAGTGTGTGAGTACGAGAACGATGAAAAGAGTGGTGGGAGTGAGGCATGGACGGTGACAAGAGAAGAGGGGAAGCTTGTGTTTATGCTAGGCACACCTGGCTAGAGAGGCATATCGATCGATGTGTGCCGTAAAGAAGGAGCTGGGGGGCCTACACACACCGTGGGTGAATGACCTAAAGTGAAAAGACGAATTTGCGCGATGGAGCTAGAGAATGCTGAGGGAGGGTGAGAGGGATGCGGGTGTGTGCATGCACAAGAGAAAGTTAGCGCTAGCTACTAAGATAAGAGGGTTGTGTGGGTGTAAAAGACGAATAGAGATCATATATACTTCATTATAAACAGCGAATTCAGATATTTGAAGAATTTATCATAGTGTTTCAAACCGACGCATGTGTGAATATATATAATGGTGATACACATGGTGTGGTTATGAACATGTTATACTACATTTTATAAATTTTATATCTACTCTTATAAAAAATGGAGTTGTTGATGATGGTGTGCCTGCCATCCTGCATTATAGGCCATCCAATTTATATCTGGCGGATAGCAAGGAAACTATGATGGTTGAAGTTGGCAACAATCATGATTGTAGATTCTTATTGAAATAGAGAAACGAATTCAAATTTAGTTCGAATTACAGCGGTAGTATAGACATTTGGAATGCACTAAAATGTTGGTATGAGTAGGTTACATGCATTATACAGCAAGCGAAAAAATTTAATCGGACATAACATGGATTCATACTCCCTCCTTCCATCTATATAGGGCGTAATGAGATTTTTAAGACCGCCTTTGACTATTGACAAGATTAATAGTACATGACATGCACAATGTGAAAATTATATCATTGAAAGAACCTTTCACGGACGAATTTAACGGTGTGCTTTGTGTAAGTTGCATGTCATATATCATTGCTCTAATATTTGGTCAAAGTTAGCATCGAAAAACGCATTAGGCCCTATATAGATGGAAGGAGGGGCAAGACTCTCTCTTTGTGTGGTGTGAATAGTTTTATTTTTTTCATTTTCTTTTTGGTTGAGGGAAGTGTGAATTGATTTGGTACGTGCAAGTACAATATTACTACACGTTAGGCTTGTCCCTAAAATTTAACCCGCGTCTTGTTATATCCCGAAAATTCAGATATCGTGCTCCCAAAACTGGCGCCTTCACAACCCGCGCCTTACTATCCCGAAATTACAACGCGCGCGTAAACTCCCTCCAGCTGCCAAATCCCGACATGCGAAATCCCCCTTCTAACCCTGAGCCGAAAGGGCTGCTGGTTCAAATCGGTGGGGGGTAGTTTTGTAACACACCCTACATTTTGTACAAGCGCGTTCCTAAGTCATGCTTCACCCCCTCCCATCGCCCCCTTTTCGCCATTCGAAATCCCAGGCCACCATAACCTCTTCGCTCCAGCCGTGAAACCCCACCCTCCTCCGTCCGCCACGTCACCACTGCCCAGCCGGAGCCTCTTCCCCGACGACGTCGTCCACCGCAACAGCTCGACGTCCCTCGTCCACCTCCCCGGATGAGGATCTGTCTTCCATCTCGCCGTCCCGCCGGTTCAGCCGCCCCGTTCTCCACCTCCAAGGAGCTGCTCCGATGATCGCCTCGTCTATCGTGGCTGCTCCATCCCCACAGCGCCACCTTAACCTGCTCCACCAGAACCGCAGCATCCTCACCGACTCCTCGGATGAAGCTGAGGCCTACTCGACGCCACCAAAGAGGTTGTACACTCATCGCATCGCAACTTCTCCTTAACTCGACCTCCCGGCACCGACGGTGCTCCATCTCGCACCCCCATGGAGCGGCTACCTTGAAGTCGGCACCGCGGGCGACATCTCCACGACGGCTCTCCCCCAGTGCGAGGCCCCTTCGGCGGCGGCGTCCATACCAGCCGGATCTGCTGCTGCTGCTCCGGCTCTCGCTCGATCGCTCGCTCGCCCAGCTGCTGCTGCTGCTCTCCCCCTCGCTCGTGCTACTGCTCTGCTCCGATTAAGCCACACTTCAGTTGACTGAATCAACTTTTGGGTCAGTCGATTTTCAGGGGTTGGGGGGGGCTCGCCGGAGTTAAGGAAGAACCACCCGCAGCGGGGACGGGGGCTCGCCGGAGAGGTACCCCACTATCTATCTTAGGGTTCAGGGTAGGGGCGGGGGGCCTAGAGGGCTGGCCGGGGCGGCGGTGGCAGTTGTTTTGGGGCGGCGAGGCGGCGCTGGGGCCGGCGGTTTGGCCGGTGGTGGCTGGCGGCTCGAGGGGGTGCAGGTTGAAGATGAACTGCAGGCCCTCCCTAAACTACATGTCAAGTGTCTCTCTGCTACCATTGCGTTCAGTTTCGACAGTAGCATTCAGATTCCACAGTAAATTTTAGTTTCGATAGTTAAGTTCAGAGCCAATAGTTTTTACCTCATTTGTTGTAGTCAGGTGGTTTTTGGTGATGTTAATTTTACATCATCTATTGGAGATGCTATTAGAATCCCACTTGAGATTGACGATGTCTGTCTTGTGCTGCTTCAGCCTTGACGTCTTACGGCTCACCGGAGCTGCTCCAACGACAGAACGATCCATCACAATAGAGCAGTGCCCTGGACGCTGTCTACAAATTCCTCAGATCTTCCTCCACACCTCGGACAGCCACCTCTGCCTCAACTGCTTCAGCGACCAACCCAATGATGCTGAGGTCGACACGGCTACGGCAAAGAGGTTGTACACTTGTTGCATCACTTATTACTATACGTTCACGTCGATCCATTAGGGCTATTTTGGTTCAACGGAAAAACATCGATCCACTGGTTGTTGCCATCACTCTAAATTTCTGCATGCTCTCCTTACATAATCTCACCATATTTTTTCGTATGCATGTCAGATATTGTACACAGTCATGCTGAACATGTAGAGAAAAAGAGAAGAGTTTTGCGCGGCAATACAATGTCATGCAGACATCGCTCCATGGTGGGTTCAATGGAAAACCCTCCCCACCCCTCTCCAGATTGTAATCCAGAGGAAGATATCTGTTCTGAGGCAGATTCAGACGCCGCTGACCACTCCTATTTACCCCCCAAGGTGTTTGCTCTACCTTGGCATGATGATGTTAGTCATATCATGCATATGTTGCCTTGCAGTGCCTACTTTTGACATTATATATGTCATCTACTTAGTTTAGACATGTTCTGTAATGCCACCTAGTTAGTTTCTATATCATATATGGGAATTATGCAGTCTCATGTCTTTTAGCCAGCCATAATATATGTGAAATGTGCGATGTCATCCTGTTTAACCAGGCATCATATATTTGAATGATATCTTGCCCATCCTTTTCTTCATTACATTTCCATTTGTCAACAATGTTTGTACATTAAACTACTATTCCTGTGAATCAGCCATTTGGGTGGGAGATGGAAATATCTGGAGTGAAAACAAGGCCTTCAGAGCAGACAGTGCTACCTCTTGTTGGGCCCCGATAGCTCCTCAGAGATGGATTCAGAGATAGATAACCAGTCCTATTCCCCCACTGAGGTGTATGCTCTAACTTGGCACGGTTATACTGCTCATATCATGCATAAGGTGACTTGCATTGCATAGTTTAGACATCATATACACAATATTCAACACCATATTCTTAGTTCAGACATCATATCGAATGCCCTCTGTTTAGCATATAAATCACATATGTGAATTAAATGATGCGATCCTGATTACTTAGATAACATGTAGGTGAATTATGTCATGCGATCATGTTTAGTTATTCATCATATCTTTGAATTATGTTATGCTATGCTATCCAGTTTAGATAGACATCATATATGTGAAATTATGTCATGCTATCCGTTTTAGTTAAACAATATACATGTCAACTATTTAATGCCCTCTTTTTTCCACACTATCTATTGCATCTGTCCCTCATACAATATATGTACATTCAACTATGTTTCCTGTTTATCAGCCATTTGAACTGGAGCGGGTGATGCCAGTATCTAGCGGACTAAAAACACAGTCTTCAAATAAAACAGTGCTACCTCTTGGTGGAGATAGCACCCCGGTTGTACATGCACAAGAACCAGCCCTACCACACATAACCCAAACTCTCGCAGATTGTACCCCTACTGCGATGGACAGAGAACCAGCTTCACCCAATCTAACCCCAACCCCAGCCGATAGTAACCCAGTTCCTGTTGACACAACACCATCTCCACCACAGAGCTCCCAAACAAGAGCAGTTAGTAAGGCAGCTCCAGTGCCCAAAGGGCCAGTACTATCACGGCGAACCCCAACCACCAGTTAGTACGCCTATTCCTGTGGAGGAAGCACAACCAGCTACTCGTAGTTTAGCATCTATCACATTTGATGTTGTTAAATCGTATGTGCGTATCTTCCCATCTTGGAAATATTATACTGAAGATGAAGGAAAATGCCAGTTGCAGGTGTTTGTCCAGGAGTTATGTGTAAGTAATGTTATTCATGGCAATTACTTTGCTTCGTCCCATACATCCTACCTCCATGATGGTTATAATACAACAAATTTTCCCATTTTTCTCTATAGAGAAGGACCAATTTGGAAACTCAGGATGAGGTAACCTGTGCTAATACCTCTGCTATCTTCAAGAATGCTTGGTGTCAGTATCAGAATTACCTGAAGAAAACGTACTTCACCGGCAAAGAAACTCATCAAATTCCCTTACGTTCTCCCGAGACACATTTACTGGATGATGACTGGGAACGCCTTGTTCTGTACTGGTCCCGAACCAAGAATGTGGTAAGGTCTATGAGCTCATCTTCTATTTTGAAGTATTATATTCTTGCGTCTTACTGTACTCTGTTCATGTAGAACAAGTTCCTAAACTTGAAGAACAAATGTTCTAATTTAAGATTCCATTGCTACCATAGGACATAGATATATGTTTGTTTGATGCTTTTATTATGTACTAGTGCTTGGCAATAGAAGACTTGGTAGTTTAATCATGTCCACCTTACTAATGAACTGGTTCACCGAAATGAGTTTCATATACTAGTACATGCTAAACTTGTTATGTGTCTGCTTGTTTCTTCTTTTAGAATGCTGACAGAATATTGGGGAAGAGTGCCTTATTAAGCAATGGTAAAGGAAGTAATGCAGATAAGGTTCAGGATAGTGACACATCCTGTCTTGGTTTACTGTTCGAGTTACTGGCCACTACCGCTTGCACAAGCTATTCAAACTCATTGTCTGAATCAGTTCGGTTTCTTGAGTCTCAACTACAAGCTGAAAGACATCAATCAGCTGTGCTGCGACAAGAAGCGGAAGGACTGCGGAAGTCCCTGGAGCATTCAGATGCATACTTTCTGGTGCAACAGCAAGTGTTGGAGGATTTTAGCGCCAAACAGGACAAAGCTAATTAGCTTGCTAAGCTTATTGCCAGCATGGTGGATACCCAGGATAACGTTTCTTGAGCTCTTCTGAAGTTGTTTCAGTTATGCTCTTGTTTTGCTGCCGCGTGTATTTGCACTGGTGGCCAATTTTGACGGCCAATGTATATGATATGCTGCTTTGTTCCCTATATTTGCACTGGTGGCGAACTTTGATGCCCAGTGGATGTAATATGTGTAATCGCCATGATAGCCTAGCGTTAGTTGCTTACTTATTTATTTCCTTGTTGTCTTGTTTATTTGTTTGCTTGTAGTCATTGCAGTTCTTTCTCCGCGGTTAGCTAGTGGCTGCAATAACCTATTTTTTAAAACTAGGCCACAATAACCATGGGCTAATATTTACTGTAGTGACACTGGGCCTCCTACTGGTCGTAGAAACAATGGGCCTTCTACGGGCCGTAGAAACAATGGGCCTTCTATGGGCCGTAGAAACAATGGGCCTTCTGCGGGCTGTATCATTAATGGGCCTTAAACGGGCCGTATGATCAATTGGCCAAACATGGGCCAAACAGACCGCATTATGGCCGTAAACGGGCTAGAGTTGGAATCGTCCGTTCATGGGTCGATCATAATGGACCATCGTTAATAGGCCGTATTTGATGACGCTATGAAAATGGCCCAACGTATTAATGGACCACAAACGGGCCGACTGTACCCACGGGCTGAATTTGGCCCATAAGCAGGAAATGACAGTAACGGGCCATAAGTAAACGAATGCTGGAAATGAGCCCAAGAATAAATGGGCTCTGAGAAGGCCGAATGATAACATGGGCTGGAAATGGCCCAACAGAATAACGGGTCGTTAATGGGTATAAAATGATACACTATTCATTACGGGCCAGTTTCACCACTGGTCGTTAATGGGTGTAAAGTGATACACTGTTCATTACGGGCCAGTTTCACCATGGGTCGTTAATAGACCAAGAGTTACATAGGGCCTCATATGGGCCGAAAGACGTCATGGGCCATATATGAGCCAGAAGTGAAAATGGGCTGGAATCATATTGGATGGCCCAGATGACGCTACTGGGCCTAATTTGAATAGGGCATAACGGGCCTTGGGTTAGCGTGTTGTAAATGGGCTATATGCGAACAGGCCGTTAACATGCTTTCCATGGGCCGGCCCGCCACCTTTTGACCAAGTCAAATGGGCCGGCCTTTTCACAGGAATGGGCCTCTGTTGGGCCGTGCCACGTGTCGACTTATCATAGGCGCCTTTCTGACCCACTGACGAGCTGACACGTGTTTCGTCCGGCCAATACGAATTTTACACGTGGAAATTTTCCATTGGTCGGGGCTGTTAACGGGTTATCGGATCCAAAACCCGACCTGATAGCTTAACGACATTCCGTTACGGTGGATGCCATGTGTCGGTCACCCTTGACGAAAGCACTTCTGTGACGCGTGATTTATCGTCATGGAAGTGGACACTTCCATGATTATAATTTTGGTAATGTCATGGAACACTTCTACGACAACACAGGTATGACTATCTTGATTATGTCATAAATTTGTCATGGATGTACATGCATGACAAAAAACGCAACCTACTGTGACAAACACGTATCATCATGGAAGTGTATTTTTTTTGTAGTGATTGGAAGTGAGTTTATACTATCTTCCTCCATGGTAAAATGTGAAGGCTACAAATCCACTGTTGGTATCTTTTCTTTCTGGAATACATAGATTTCTTCAGTTCCATTGCTGCTTTGTTGTCCTTTTTCACCTATGGTCTCACATGGTGAATATGTAGAGCATATTTAGATTTGCTACTTACGTATTTTTTTCATAGACTAAGGGCACAGAGATCTAATATTGAAATGGTGTAGGTTGAAAATATAATTGGTCTTACTAGAAATCGTCATTTATGATGCCATATTCTCTGCCCTCGCAATTCTTTGCTTCTTGCCTCAGATTTGGTGACTTACCTGATCAATATAATTAATCATTTCAATTACAACACAAGTATACCTTTTCCTCTTTTTTACCATGGAATAAGTTTGATAATTACTTTGATGTTTAGAGTATGCTCCTATCTAGGCTATTGTTTCTTAAGGGACACATATATATGACCCAAATTTTTCTTGCTTTACTCAGCCCCCATAGAAGATTAGTTAGGATGCTTCTTATTTTGGTTGACCATTTTCTAAAGGTACTGACCAACATTATATTCATCTATTATGTACCATATGCTTGGTACTAGACCTACTACCATCATTGTTTTGAAACAAAGTTTCATCTATTATGGTGCCGTGTCATGACATACAAGATAAATCAAGCTTGTCTCTTTTTTTGCAGTTTTTCTGGATTATTGTACAACTCATGTAGCCCAACCTATTCTCCTATGTCATTATCTCTCTTGTTATATACTATTTTTCTTGCACTTACTTGAATGATACGTAGCCGTCAGAATTGTGATTGTTAGCTCTCCTTCTCTTCATTTGTGTTTCATGATTTGCATGAAAGAAATTTCAGTTAACTGGAATTTCGTTTTCCCTCTGTTTTCTGATGGGGAATGTACACCTAATTAGCTTGTGTCCCGACTCTTCAGTTTATTGTTTTGCTTGAATGCTTGACGAATTGTCTACGTATCTTATCACTAATGAAGAAATGTAACAAACTCACATATACATCTATCATTTGTCCCTGGCCATACTGTTGTTAAAAAAAGATCGGAACAATTCTCAAGTTCATATTGTGAGTTGGTTCACAATTTTTCGCTCTGTAGACGGTAGTCAAGCTGCAGTGGGCAATTGCTTGCTCGATTTTGTAGTTTCAACGTGCCATGCTTCCATCTATTCTCACCTCTTGCTTGTCAAGTAGCCAATTGGGTTTAGTCCCATGTGTTCCTGCAATAAAATTATTCTCATGACCGACCGAACACAATATGTGTATTGAATGTAATAGGATCTTATATTATGAGACGGAGGGAGTGCATGACAATCTTGATTTCTTTTTTTTATCAATATTCTACTATTCAAAAATATATCTGAATGTTATCGGTTATTATTCTTATGGAGTATTTGGGAGTTGTGAGCATGTAGTATTCAACATGAATAATTCAATTCGCTGTTGGAAATATGAGCAATTTACCGAATGATTTTATTAACAGAAATACTAGATAAAGCATGACTAGTATAGCAGTGATAAAACAAGTCATGCGATTTGACAAAGAGAAGGTAAACATCATCTTCATATGTGAACTGTAACTAAACACATCTAGAGCAGACAGTATAGCAAGTTGCATATATGAAACAGAGTCTAACATATCTAGGGCAAACACTAGAACAAGGAACTGTAGTAGGGCCTCTAATAGGAAGAGGAAGAACGTGTACGGGACAACAGCAGCAGAAGCACTAGACTTGGGGCCGGTGTCGTTGCCAGCCATGTCGTCGAGGAGGTTGTCGACGTCGGGGAAGAAGTCATCGCCGGGGAAGTAGTCGTCGGAATCCGGGGCGTCTGTGACGAAGAAGTCAGTAGTCGCGCGAAGCGCTCCCCAAAAACCTTATCACCCTTCTCCCGTACAAGACTCAAAGAGGTGCGGTTTAGGAGGCCTACTGTCCCGACCTGCGGTGCATGCCGCAAGCCGGGATGGGGAAGAATGTAGCAGCGGTGCAGTGCTCATGAACTTGTGGCGAGAGAAAGAAGAGGTTCTGGTGCATCTCTTTGAGAGGAGCGACCTCCCTTTTATAGGCGCAAGAGAAGGAGGCGAGAGGCTGTGCAGGGAGCTGAAGAGAACAAGGGAGACAAAACGAATAGGCAATAGGCAAAGAGGTGCGCCGTTCGTATTCAATCTCCACTACAGCAAAAACGCTTCAGCTTCCGCGTGACCTTTCGTATACCCGTCATGTGTGGCAAAAATTTAGACATCGGCTCGGCTCATTCCCGCAACCCGCGGTGCATCGTGACGAGGCATGGCGTGGCGAGGCAGGCAACGGGCGCGTGGATGTCCCTCTTGTTTTCATCCTCATACATGTGGAGAAAGAGCCTCCCTTATAAAGAGGTCCAACTCCCTCTAAACTAGCAATGGGGGACTAAACTTTAGTTCCACCTCTTGCCTTGCACGAATGGGCTGCATGGGCCTCTAGGATTTATTAGGAATTTCTGAAACTGCTATTGGGCTAGGCCCAAAATAGACAAAATTCCAACAATCCCCCACTAGATCCCAGAGGCACACAAAAATTGCCTTTGGTTCCAAAACACTGTTTTATATACCGGTACTACAGTGGAGACTGTTAAGTTGAACTTCCACCTAGAACTCTATGCTACACTAGTAAGCAACTTGGACGGTGGACTGGGCCTTGAACTGCAAGTTTTCTGTGAATCTAGCTTCACATATAGCCTTGACCGATACGTGGCTACCGTGGGTCTTCCCCGCGGGTGGAGCTTATGCGTCATACTCCGAGACCTTTCATGAGTTTACTAGAGAGAACCCTACTCTCATAGATTGCGACGTTTAACAATCAGACTCATATAGGTGCGTTCTTCAAAAGATGTTCTGCAGGACGACATCTCTGCTTCAATGAGCCACTTAGAACACATTAAGATATACATCAACCTACCATGAAGATTAGGAGAGTATTGCATCTTCATGGAGTGGTATTAATAGTAAGGATACTCTACTCTCAGTTGACCAACAGCTTGTCTTCCACATCTAATTCACAGGATCTCCGATCACATAGACTAGGTTACCACTGTGAACAACTCATATTGTGGGTCTCATACCCATCTCCCTTGATGCATTATCTATCACATTACGTGATAGTCCCTTAGTGAAAGGATCTGCCAGATTTTTAGATGTTTGGATATAATCCAATGCAATAACTCCAGAGTTTCTCATTTTCTTGACAGACTTTAACCTCCTCTGAACGTGTCTTGACGACTTCATGTTATCCTTTGAGTTGCTCACTTTCGTGATTACAGTTTGATTGTCGCAGTTCATAAGGATACCCGGTACAGGTTTCTCAACAACCAGCAAGTCATTCAAGAGCCGACGAAGCCAATCTGCTTCGACCGTAGTTGTATCTAGTGTTGTGAGTTCTGCTTCCATTGTTGACCTCGTTAAGATGGTCTGCTTGCAAGACTTCCAAGAAACAGTGCCACCTCCATGAGTGAATACATAACCGCTCGTGGCCTTTATCTCATCAGCATCTGAGATCCAGTTTGAGTCACTATACCCTTCAAGCACCTTTTCCCGATGTAGTGAATTTCATAATTCGCAGTGCCTTTCAAATAACGCAAAACTCTCTCTAGAGATTTCCAATGCACATCTCCTGGTTTTGAGACAAACCGACTCAGTTTGCTAACATCAAAAGAGATGTCAGGTCTTGTAGCACTGGCTAAGTACATAAGCGAGCCAATAATCTGAGAATATTTCAACTGATCTCTAGCAATTCTTCAATTCTTTCTAAGTAACACACTCGCATCATACAGTGTTGGAGAGGGCTTGCAGTCACTATAGCCAAAGCGACTCAAGATCTTTTCCACATAGTGAGATTGAAGCAATGTAATCCCACCATCATCGTCTATCAACAACTTGATGTTCAGAATGACATCAGCCACTCCTAAATCCTTCATCTCAAAACAATGAGATAGGAAATCCTTGACCTCCTTAATAACATTCAGATTTGTTCCAAAAAATAGTATGTCGTCAACATACAAGCAAAGGATAACTCCCTCGCCCCCACCATGGCGATAGTACACACATTTGTCAGCTTCGTTTACAACAAAGCCTGCAGCTGTTAAAGTTCTTTCAAACTTCTCATGCCACTATTTGGGTGCTTGCTTGAGTCCATACAAAGACTTCAGCAACTTGCACACTTTTCCTTCCTGACCATCTAGTACAAACCCATCTGGTTATTCCATATAAATTTCCTCGTCCAACTCTCCATTTAGTAAAGCAGTCTTAACATTCATCTGATGAACGAGAAGACCATGTGAGGCAGCTAGTGAAAGTAGAACTTGAATAGTGGTCAGTCGAGCCATAAGTGAGTATCAAAGAAGTCTTCACCTTCCTTTTGGATATAACCATTAGCCACGAGCTGAGCCTTGTACTTTCCAATAGTACCATCAGGCCTAAGCTTCTTCTTGAATACCCATTTCCATCCTATAGGTTTGCACCCATAAGGACGATCATTTATCTCCCAAGTTTCATTCGCCAAGATAGAATCCATCTCTCTACGAACCGCTTCCTTACAGTAGTCAGCATCTTCAGATGCATAGGCCTCTGAAATAGAACTGGGAGTGCCATCTATGAGATACACAAGAAAATCATCACCAAAGGACTTTGCAGTCCTCTGTCTCTTGCTCCTAGTAGGAACTTCATTGTTCTCCTCCACAGGATTTTCAAAGTGTTCCATCAAAATGGCAGGTTCGGTAATTGTAACTGGTTCCTGATTCAATGAACTAGGCATCTCCTGATTAGATGAGGTCGTCATATCCTTCATGGGAAAGATATCTTCAAAGAAAGTCGCATCATTCGACTCCATGATCGTACCGACATGCATGTCAGGTACCTCAGATTTTACAACCAAGAATCTATAACCAATGCTATGAAAAGCATATCCCAGGAAAACACAGTCCACGGTCTTTGGTCCAAGCTTGCGCTTCTTTGAAATTGACACATTGACTTTCGCCAAACAACCCCAGGTTCGTAGATAAGAGAGCTTTAATCTTTTCTTCTCCCATTCCTCGAATGGAGTTATCTCTTTATTCTTTGCGGGAACTCGGTTTAGGACATGACATGTAGTCAATATCGCCTCCCCCACCATGCCTTGGAGAGACCCGATGTGTCTAACATGGCGTTAACCAAATCAGTTAGAGTACGGTTCTTTCTTTCGGCTACCCCATTTGACTGAGGTGAATAGGGAGGCGTCCTCTCATGGATTATACCATGTTCCACACAAAAAGCATCAAATTCATTGGAAAAATACTCTCCACCACGGTCGGACCTAAGCCTCTTGATTTTCCGATCAAGTTGGTTTTCCACTTCAGCTTTATAGATCTTGAAAAAGTTCAAAGCCTCATCCTTAGATTTCAGAAGATACACATGACAGTATCTAGTGGAGTCGTCAATTAACGTCATGAAATATTTCTTTCCACCTTTTGTCAAAACACCATTCATTTCACATAGATCTGAATGTATGAGCTCTAGTGATGCAAGATTTCTCGTTTCCGCAGTCGTGTGAGACTTACGAGGTTGCTTAGCTTGCACGCAAACTTGACACTTAGATCCCTTGACAGTGGTGAAACTAGGTATTAAGTTCAACTTTGCTAGTCGCGACATGCAACCAAAGTTAACATGACAAAGACGTGAATGCCACACATTTGATTCACTATTTGTCGCAAACATGATTGATAACTTTATTGCAAACGTCTGACAAGGATAAACGAAACAGGCCTACTGACTCATAGCCTTTACCAACAAAGGTTCCATACTTGGATATTACAAATTTATTCGACTCAAAGACAAGCTTATAGCCATCTCTACACAGAAGTGATCCGCTAACAAGATTTTTATTGGCGGAGGGGAAATAATGCACGTTCTTCAGCCACACAATCTTCCCTGAAGTAAACTTCAGATCGACCGTGCTAACACCACGAACAGAAGCACTCGAACCGTTGCCCATCAGCACGGTTGAAGTCCCTGCGGTCTGATAAGACAAAAACATGGAAATATCACCGCATACATTCACATTAGCACCCGTGTCAATCAACCAATCAGGAGAATGACATACTGAAAGAATAGTGGGAAATATACCATACCCAACATTCTTCATGTCAGTGTCTCCAATGATAACATCAGCGGTCTTGTCGCCTTTCCCAGAATGACACTTGTCATAGCGATTAGGGCAACTAGGAGCCCAATGATCAGGATCCCCACACACATGACAAACACCTTTCTTCTTGTCATTCTTCTTCTTGAAATTCTTGTGTTGCACAACCTTGTTCTTCCCATCAAACTTTGCTTTACCATCAAACTTGCCCTTGTTCTTGAACTTGTGGGGCTGGAAGTTCTGCTTCTGTACCAGATTGGCACTAGATCCTCCCTCAATACCTCGAGCACGTGTGTCCTTTGCTCTCGCCTTTTCTTCCACATCGAGAGTACCAATGAGATCCGGGACGGAAAACTCCTGTCTCTTATGCTTCAGTAAGGTAGCAAAGTTCCTCCATGAAGGAGGAAACTTAGTGATGATACGTCTGGCAACAAACTTGTCCGGTAGCATACAATTAAAGTGCTCAAGTTTTCTAGCAAATGACTGTATCTCATGAGCTTTCTCAACCACGAAGCGCTCTTCAGTCATCCTGTAATCATAGAATTGCTCCATGATGTACAACTCAGTGCCAGCATCCGAGACCCCAAACTTGGCCTCGAGTGCGTCCCACATATCTTTTCCATTGTCAATTGACGCATACGGATAAACTATGTTCTCACCAAGAACACTCAAGAGAGCAGCCTTAAACAGAGTATCTATTTTCTGAAAGCTTGTTCCTGTTGGGCATCATGTTCCCCTTCAGGTTTGCCAAGAGTGGCGTCATAGCAACTCATGGTTTGAAACCATAAGACTGCTCTCACGCGCCACCCCTTATAGTGGATACCCTCAAACATAGGAGGTCTCATGGAAGCAGCAAAACCACTTGGTGTAAATTGCCTATAATAAGGTTTTTCGATTGTTGGAAATATGAGCAATTTACCGAATGATTTTATTAACAGAAATACTAGATAAAGCATGACTAGTATAGCAGTGATAAAACAAGTCATGCGATTTGACAAAGAGAAGGTAAACAACATCTTCATATATGAACTGTAACTAAACACATCTAGAGCAGACAGTATAGCAAGTTGCATATATGAAACAGAGTCTAACATATCTAGGGCAAACACTAGAACAAGGAACTGTAGCAGGGCCTCTAATAAAAAGAGGAAGAACGTGTACGGGACAGCAGCAGCAGAAGCGCTGGACTTGGGGTCGGTGTCGTCGCCAGCCATATCGTCGAGGAGGTTGTCGACGTCGGGAAAGAAGTCATCGTCGGGGAAGTAGTCGTCGGAATCCGGGGCGTCCGTGACGAAGAAGTCAGTAGTCGCGCGAAGCGCTCCCCAAAAACCTTATCACCCTTCTCCCGTACATGACTCAAAGAGGTGCGGTTTCGGAGGCCTACTGTCCCGACCTGAGATGCACGCCGCAAGCCGGGATGGGGAAGAACGTAGCAGCAGCGCAGTGCTCAGAAACTTGTGGCGAGAGGAAGAAGAGGTTCTGGTGCGTCTCTCTGAGAGGAGTGACCTCCCTTTTATAAGCGCAAAAGGAGGCGAGAGGCTGCGCAGGGAGCTGAAGAGAACGAGTGAGACGAAACGAACAGGCAACAGGCGAAGAGGTGCGCCGTTCATATTCAATCTCCACTAGAGCAAAAACGTTTCACCTTCTGCGTGACCTTTCGTATACCCGTCGTGCGTGACAAAAATTTGGACATCCGCTCGGCTCATTCCCGCAACCCGCGGCGCGTCGTGACGAGGCGTGACGTGGCGAGGCAGGCAGGCGGGCGCGTGGATGTCCCTCTTGTTCTCATCCTCATACATGTGAAGAAATAGCCTTCCTTATAAAGAGGTCCAACTCCCTCTAAACTAGCAATGTGCGACTAAACTTTAGTTCCACCTCTTGCCTTGCACGAATGGGCTGCGTGAGCCTCTAAGATTTATTTGGAATTTCTGAAACTGCTATTGGGCTAGGTCCAAAATAGACAAAATTCCAGCATTCGAACCCGTGACCGAAGCTTACAAGATTATATAAACGACCCGCTTCACCAATCACATTTGTCCTCTGTGAATAATAAACCTCCTCGTGTGTATTGAACGCGAAGGCATGTGGAGCTAAATGGACTGCAGAGACTGCTGCCCATTTTGGACGCGCTATTTTCTTTAATATATATGCAGAACGTAAGTAAAAAATTGTTTTGTTCAAATATTTATGTGTTCGAAAATTATACATAAAGAAGATGATTAGTAAATAAAAATTTGTAAATTTATAAACTTGTGTATTCTATAAAAAATATTTAGTAAAACACAAATAATAAAAACTTTTAAGATATTGCAAAACATAAGTAGTAAAATTATGTTCAAATATTTGTGCGTTAAAACTATTATACATACAAACAATCATTCGTTAATAAAAAAATCAATATAAAACTGTGCATTATATAAGTAATATTTAGTTGATACAGACATTCAAATTCTTTATTAAATAAACATGTTTAATGAATCCACAAAAAATTATACACTCACGGCTTATATTCAAATTATATAAAATGATGAATACAAACTTTAAATGATTACTGTTTTAATTATAAAAACTTTATGATAATTCATAAATATATATTATATATATATGAATATTTTTAAAGTAATACATAAACAATTTAAAAGTAGGTTATTTCGTTTGTAATTTGTATGTACAAAATTTATAAAACACGAATATCTAAAGATTATTTTTATTACAAAAATTATAATTTACATATTATCTACAAATTTCTAAAAAAACGAACTGGTACAACATTGGCTGCACCGTCCATAGACCATTTCAGCTCTAGGAGCGCCTTTATTCTAGTACATTAAGACCGCTTATTCAGATTAAACCTGTACATTGGTATGTTATTGTGGCTAGCGCGTCTTCTTTGCAAGCGTGTGGTCGTTGGTTCGACAACGGGAGCCCAGTTTTTGTGTGTGTTGATTTTCATTCTGTAATAACAGATGGCACATCGTTCAGTACATATAAACTTGTTAGGCCAACTCCACCGCACGACCCCAAATAAACATTCGGATTGGCCGGATTTTGTTCCTTTAGGGTGTCGATGGGTTCGCCGGTGTCCGCCTTTGTCAGATGGGTCGTGCGTGCGCGCACCGCGCGGCCGCACCCCAAATCGTGTCCGGGGTGGACGTGAATAATTTTTTTTTTATAAAAACTAGAATGAAATAACTAAAAAACTAAATAAACGCATTTAAAAAAAACATAAAACATATATAGAGGTCGGCCACAAAGCGGCCCAGTTTCCACGTTCACTTAAAGGCCCAGTTTTCATAATTAACATATAAAAACAAAATAAAAAAACGCCTCCGCCTCCCGCGCGCTCCTGCCGTGCCCGTCGGTGCCGTGGTCGTCGCCGTCTTCACTGGCCGCCGGTGTCGTCGTCGTCGCTGACGAGGTCGACGTAGGCCAGCGGCGTCCACAGATGGGCCGGAGGTGCGTGGTGGACGGGGGCGGGCTGGTCGGCCGGAGGTGCCTGCACCACCTCCTCCCGTGGCGACGCCTCCCGCTCCGGTGACCGCGGCGGAGTGGGGCACCAGTTCACGCCCACGCCGGCGGCCATCTCCGGAGCAGTGCAGGACCAGCCCCACCCCTGACCCAGCAGCTGCTGGAACGCGGCCTGCTGGTCCTCCCTCCTCTCCTCCTCCACGGCCACCATCTGCAACTCCGGGAAGGCGACGTCCCCGGCGGCAGAGAGGGCCATGGCCTCCTCCAGGCCGTCCCACTGCCGCTCGTCGTGCGTGTACATGGAGTCATCCTCGTCTCCCAATAACGGCGGCACACCGACGCGCGGATGTAATGCTGGTCGCGCTCGCCCGCGAACGTGGGCACGATGAAGAAGGCGGGCGGCGCGGGGGCCCGGCGTGGTGGCGATGGCGAGGCGGGCTCCTCTTTCTTCACCGAGCCGCGGCGGCGTCCCGACGAGGAACCAACCTCGCGGTCTTGCCTGCCTTTGCGGCCGTAGTTCCAGAGGCCCATGGCCGCGGGCGGCCGGTCGACGAGGTCTTGGCTAGGGTTTGGGAGCAGCCGCTGTCGGGTTTCGAGGAGGCCGCGGGGTGGCGTGGGGCAATGTGGACGACGATCCGTCCACGCTTCCCACTTAAAGAAGGACAACGACCGTTCGACGTGCGGATGACAGGTGGGGCCGCCCGCTCGTGCGCATTGATGTGGGCGGGTGGGAGGTAGGTGACCGCCTGCCACGCGGCCCCGCGAGCGCGCGTCCGTTTGGTGTCCGTCGCGACCCAAACCCGACGCAAGTTTGCGCTTGAAATGGGTCGGCCTGGACACAAAACGAACAAGATGGGTCCGGGCCGTCACACGCTGGGCCGCCTCCTTTTTTCGTTTTACCCCAAACGAACGGGGCCGAACAGGATAGGGTCGCGCGGTGGAATTGGCCTTATCCATATCAGGCATCTGAAAGTGAATGGCTCAGTTGCTATACTTTGTTCTTTTGGTAACCTTGGTCGCTGGTTCAATACATGGCACCACCATTTTTTGTGTTATTTTTCACGCTACAGTTGTTGGCTTTTCTACAAATAAAATATTGCAAGGGGGTTTTGTGTAAAAAGATTGTGGTGGTTGTCCTTTCCATGAGTAAAAAAATACAAGGGTGTTTTTAGAAAATAGCATTGGCAGGGCACCATTACTCACTGACAGGTGAGATCATACACATGAGTACGTCCACATACGCACTTTGTGACCGTATGTGAACACTTGAGACAAGTTAAGTGATTGAAAATCCGCATTTTCAAAGTTCTAGCACCAAATTGAACGTCAAACGCAAGTTCTATGACCTTCGGTGATATTAGAGCAACTCCAATGGGACGACCCATTTTGTCCGTTTGGGTCATCCGGACAGAAAAGATGGCCCAACAGGGCGACCCAAACGGACAGAGCGTCCGCCGGCTGTCCGCTTACTGTCCGTTCCGGACCCAAACTGAACGCAAATATGTGAAGAAATGGGTCCGCGATGGACAAAAGCGAGCGCCCCCGTCGTCCGCTCCCATCCGCTAGTGGCCTCTCGTGTCCGCCCTGGCCCCACAAATCAGCGACCCCGCGCCTTCTTTTCTCTCTCTCTCGGTCGAAAGAGATGGGATTGAGGGCGCCGTCGTTGGCCTCGTCAACGGACGGAGGCGGGGAAGCCTGCCGCTCGCCGGCGCCTACTTCGCGCCCGCCGCCGTCGCCGGTGCCTCGCTGCTCCGCGCGCTCGGGTCGGTCGCCGTCGGGC